>NC_133367.1:1634397-1705511 GCF_049309525.1 Garra rufa
GCCAGGATTTTTAAAATTTTTTTTTTGGTTCACTTTGTACAACATTAAGTACACTTTTTTTTGTGAAAAATAGTAAATATCTGTAGTGTACAAAACAGTAAATTAGATGTAGATGATTTCATCACTCAATCATAAATGTATCCTCTGCAGTGAATGGGTGCCGTCAGAGTCCAAATATTGCAATAAGTAATCCACTTGCCTCCCGTCCATCAATTAACGTCTTATAAAGCCAAAAGCTACATGTTAGTGAGAAACAAATCCATCGAGATGTTTTAACCTCAAATTGTTGCTTTTGGCTGAAATATGACTCCATAATCCATAGCGCTTCCTCTAGTTTACTGGTACAATGATTAGTAAAAGTAATTTTCCCCACATTTTTTGTATGTTGCAGGATTCTGAACACAACACTCTTCGAAAGCTGGGATATCATCGGGCCGTACCCGTCCTGGTGGCTCTTCAACGTCTTGCTGCTTGTGCTGCAGGTGCTGCACGTCATCTGGTCCTACCTCATCGCTCGCATCGCCTTCAAAGCCATCATGAGAGGAAAGGTGCGGCAAACCCTTCATTATTTTCTCGCTCTGAGCCACAAGTTCAGAAGGTTCACGTTCACCTCGTGTAGTTACATTTGTTCCCTCTCTTTTTATCTTTTGTCTCCTGCAGAACTGGTTTGTCTTTCCCCTCTCTAGCTGCTGGAAGCCTGTTCCTGTCTTTCAGCTTTCTGATAGAAATCTTTCACTCTTTCTGCTAAACTTGCTCGCTCTAGGGTCTTTCGCTCTCTCTCGCAGTCTCTACGGCTGTAAGTCTGCTTTCTTCACTTGTTTTCAGTGGTTCTTTTTGTAGTAGTTTGAATGTGAATTAAACTCAATGTGTTTCAGAGGAATAGTTCGTCCAAAAATGCAGAACATTTACTCACCTTTAGGACATTCAAGATGTGGATGAGTTCGTTTCTTCATCAGATTTAAGGAAATGTAGCATTCCATCATTTGCCTATCAATGGATGTGAATGGGTGCCGTCAGAATGAGAGTCCAAACGAAATAAAAATATCACAATAATCTACACCCTTCCAATCCATCAATGAACGTCTCGTGAAGCCAAAAGCTGCATGTTTGTAAGAAAGAAATCCATCATTAAGACATTTTAACTTCAAATTGTTGCTTTTGGCACTTATATAACTCCATAATCCATAAAAACCACTTCCTTTTTTGAAAAAGTGACCTGGTCTGAATCGGGAGAGAAATCAAGCATCAAGATTTTGATGTTTGAGGGCAACAGGAGATACCGTTTTCACTGGAGGAAGCGTTATTATGGATTATGGAGTTATATTCTTGCCAAAAGCGACAATTTGAAGTTATAGCATCTTCATGATGGATTTGTTTCTTAAACCCGCAAGCGTTTGGCTTCACAAGATGTTAACTGATGGACTGGAGTGGTGTGGATTACTGTGTTTTTATCAGCTGTTTGGACTCGCATTCTTACGGCACCCATTCACTACAGAGGATCCATTTGTGAGAAAGTCACTGTAAGGCTACATTTCTGCAAATGTGGTGAAGAAACAAAATCATCTACATCTTTGAGTGGAGGATTTCGCTTTTAAAGCACCAAAGCGCCCTCTAGTGGAAGGCCGACAACATTTCCCCACCAAAACAAGTTAAAGTTTATAAAATAATGAAACCATTTTTAAGCAGTACTACAGCTAATAATAATCAAATGTGTCCAACCCAGGTGTCCAAAGATGAACGCAGTGACATCGAAAGCAGCTCGGAGGAGGAAACCGAAACGACACCCAAAGAGCGACTCAAGACGACTTCACCCCGAGGAGAAAACGGCACTAACGGCCATTTGGGCTCTAAACCCTGGAGCCAGAACCACAACAACTGGTGACGCTCCCTTCAGTGGCCTTGCGCACAAAGAACTCGGGACTACTTCTCATCCCTGTACCTCACTCTTAACACCAACGAAATCACCCCGTTGTAGGACTTTTGAGACTCAGACGGAGTTTGGGGCGTCATTCCCGGTGATGATGGGACAGTAATGACAATATGGCCACTATGAGAAGCTTGTGAAAGAGAAAACGATTAAATTAGTGATATTTGCATTCTTTCGTTTCCTTGTTTCGGGAGCTGAGAAGACGTTTCTTCTCCGCGCTTCACATTTTACTGAAGTCAGGGAAGAAGATTCTCTTCAGATTTTAATGGTCAGATGTACTTGAGTTTCCATATGCGGTTGCTTTTGGTTTGTTTGTTTGTTTTTTTTGGTTACTGATGTGTTTGTAATTTGTTTCCTGTGCTGTTTTTCATTTGGCTTTTTTATTTTTGGAAACCAAATAAGGTTATTAAAATGAAAGCTGGGCCTTTGTCCTGTAATGAGACACCTTTTGATTAATAGGTGAGTTTTTGCCTTTCATTGAAAATCAGGGTGGATTAAATAAAATGAAATGTGAAAAATGAAACAAGTTTAGGATTCCCACAGTCATCCTAAAATTTTGACAATTGAAATTTTTTTATCTAATATTTCTACTTTTTCTATACTCTAAGTTGTTCCTCTAATAATTCTATTTCATTTCAGCTTTATTTTAACTAACAAATACTATTTTAAATGGTACTAGTTGTCGTAACCTGTAACAACACTGGAATATAATTAGTGATGATAATTTACATTCAGCTCTCTAAAAATGCTGTGTAATGTGGAAAAATGTGGTCAAATCATTTATCAACAGGTTTTGGAGTCATGCAGATCTACAGGACGTGCACAAACACTCACGCTAGTAGATTTTACAAGGAACATTTAATATATTACAACACATAAGATCACATTAAACTCCACAAAAAGGCAAATAAACCCTTTGAGGGTCATGAACGCAGGTGGGTTTCTGCTGACAATCCTCTGGGCCCCTATTGTCCCACCTGTGTGACATGATCAGTGTCCGGTTACGTGATTATTTGCAGCCCATATCTTCAGTCTTTAATGGTCTCAGAAGCTGTGCTCTCATTCTGCGCCTCCAGCTGTTTCTGTTTCTGCCAGTAGCGTTGAGCCCGCAGGACACACAGGTATCCGCCGTACACCGTCAACAGCATCATGGAGCCCGAGAACATCTTGTAGCCCACGTCAGCGATGCGCTTCCCACTGAGCATGATGGATCTGTCAAAACATGCGAGGAACTTGGGTAAGTTGAATTGGTAGCCAACACAAAACGATACGGAAATGGTTCCAAATTTGGTTTGTTTTTGGGGAATCAAATAAGAATGTTCTGGAAAACCAAAAAAAAAATGTTATATTTCTGTCTAACCAATAAAAAAGGAATAAATGCCATTAGAACCAAAAACTAGCGTTCTAACGTTCTGGGAACCAGAAAATCTGAAATATCATGAATATCAAACCAAGAAAATCTAACTGTATTGTGTAGATTTGGCTGTAGTTACAAAAGAGTAGCATCCTCACAAACACAAAACATTCTTAAAATGGTTCCCATTTGGGGATTTTTTTGGGAACCAAATGGGAATGTTCTGGAAACCAAAAAAGAATGTTATATTTCTGTGAGGAAAAATGGTTAGTCAGACTAACCAAAAGCAAGTGAATGGTAATGGCATTGGAACCAAAAACTAGCATTCTAACATTCTGGGAAGCAGAAAATTACTAAACTATTAGCTAAAATCGGAAGTATCATGAATAATATCAGACCAAGAACCTCTGCTAACTTTATTGTGTACATTTGTGGCTGTAGTTACAAAATAATGGCATCCTAGCAAACACAAAACGTTCCCAAAATGGTTCCTGTTTATTTATTTATTTATTTATTTTTTGAGAACCAAATAGGAAGGTTCTGGAAACCAAAAAAGAATGTTATATTTCTGTGAGGACAAATTCGTGACTAACCAAAAAAGGGAATGGGAATGGCATTGGAACCAAAAACTGGTGTTCTAATCAGAAAATGTCTAGCTTAAATCTGAAACATGAATAATGTCAAAACCAAGTCAATCTACTAACTGTATTGTTCAGATTTGTGGCTATAGTTACAAAATAGTAGCAACCTAGCAAACAAAACATTCTAAAAACGTTTCCAAATTGTTCACATTTTGTTATTTTTTTGAGAACCAAATAATAATGTTCTGGTAACCAAAAAAAAAAAAAAAAAAGTTATATTTCTGAGGAATAAAGCCTGGGGATGGGGATGGGAATGGCATTGGAACCAAAACCTTGCATTGTAATGTTCTGGGAACCGGAAAATTACTAAACTATTAACTAAAATCTAAAAAATCATGAATGATATCAAACCAAGAACATCTACTAACTGTATTGTGTAGATTTGTGGCTGTAGTTACAAAATAATAGCATCCTAGCAAACACAAAACGTTCCTAAACTGGTTCCTGTTTATAGTTTATTTTTTGCGAAACAAATAGGAACATTCTGGAAACCAAAAAAGAATGTTATATTTCTGTGAGGAAAAAAGGGTTAGTCAGACTAACCAAAAAAAAAAAAAAGGGCATGGGAATGGCATTGGAACCAAAAACTAGCGTTCTAACGTTCTGGGAACCAGAAAATTACTTAACCATTAGCTAAAATTGGAAATATCATGAATAATATATAAACCAAGAAAATCTACTAACTGTATTGTGTAGATTTGTGGCTGTAGTTACAAAATATTAGCATCCTAGCAAACACAAAACGTTCCTAAAACATTTCCAAATGGTTCCCAATTAGTTCTTGTTGAAACCCAGATAACTTTATGCAAACAAAAAAAGGTTATATTTCTGTAATTAATAATATTATGAATAATATCAAACCAAGAAAATATACTAACTGTACTGTGCAGATTTGTGGCTATAGTTACAAAACTATTGTGGCTTTTTGAGAATCAATTAAGAACTGTGAAGGAAAATGCCTGACTAACCAAAAAGGAAAATCTAAAATATAAAGAATAATATCAAACCAAGAAAAACTACTAACTGTAAATATTGTGCAGATTTGTGGCTGTAGTTACAAAATAGTGCCATCCTAGCAAACACAAAACATTCCCAAAATGTTTCCGAAAGGTTTCCATTTGGTTATTTTTGAGAACCAAATGAGAACATTCTGGAAACCGAAAAACAATGTTATATTTCTGTGAGGAAAAATTCCTGACTAACCAAAATGGGAATGGGGAATGGCATTGGAACCAAAAACTGGTGTTCTAACATTCTGGGAATCAGGAAATGACCATCTTAAATCTGACATAGTATAAATAATGTCAAACCAAGAAAATGTACTTTGCAGATTTGTGGCTATAGTTACAAATTAGTAGCATCCTAGTAAAAACAAAACATTCCTAATATGTTTCCAAACGGTTCCCATTTGGTTATTTTTTGAGAACCAAATACCTTCTGGTAACCAAAAAAAAAAAGGTTATATTTCTGTGAGGAGAATTTTCTAACTAACCAAAAAAGGGGAATAACAATAACATTGGAACCAAAAACTACTGTTTAGCGTTCTAGGAACCAAAAAGGTTCCCATTTGGTTATTTTTGGAGAATCAAATAAGAACTGTGAGGAAAAATGCCTGACTAACCAAAAAGGGAATGGCATTGGAAGCAAAAAATCACTAACTAATCTAAAATTTAAAGAATAATATCAAACCAAGAAAAACTTCTAACTGTAAATATCGTGTAGATTTGTGGCTGTAGTTACAACATATTTGGATTCAAGAACTTCCGACGTAGGTCCAGTCAAAGAATACGGTATTACCATGGTACATGGCGCCATGTTCAATATTATACATTTTATTCGTGAATATTAATTTCATGTCTCTTCAGTTTTACAACATCAGCATGAGTTTGCATCTCAGCTCTATAATCTAAACCACAATCCGATCGTTTTCCAGCAGAAAGGATGGAAAACAATCTTTATTTATCTTTCTTCTACATAAATACCATTTGAAGTCGATTAATGTTGTTGCTAATACATTAAAATGTCCTAAATGTGGAGTCTTACCTGTTTAATTTCCAATTTAAAGTATGAGGAAAAGGAGTTCTTTTCTCAATGTCAGGCAAATGGTTTTGCGCGCATGCGCAGTTACTTTCGTAACTCTACGGCGAAGCAGAAGGGCCAAATGTAGTAAATCCGTTTGTCTTTCGATCGTAATGTTCCTATCCTGTGAGTTTATAAACTCAAACATCTTAAAGGTGATATTTTACAGTCGGGTTTAATGGCTTATTTATAATCTACCTTGGTTTTAACTTCGCGAATGTGTAACGTTACAATCGATTCAAAATGAGGAACTAGTTTTTTTATGGCAACGCGAGCTTTCAGGAATTATTTTGTTGTTGGACAGACATGGAGGCTCACGTTCCCCATGTGAACGAAGAGGAAAGTGAAGATCCAGGAGCTGCTCCTTATGGAAACTTCGTCAATTATTACTCCTTCAACCCGCCAGAGAATCGCCTCAGTTTGATACCAGAAACGCTGCTGGAAAACGTTGGACTCGTTTCTGAACGTGTTTTAATACTGGACGTGGGGTGTAACTCAGGGGTAAAAGTGACAGATTCCTCGTATTTAGTATTTAAATAATCACTTTATACTTTTTTATTATTATATATTAAACATTTTTTAATCAATTTTATTCGTTTTTTGTAATGTGTGGTCATCTGTAAACACAATAAATTGACTCTAACAAAAAAATAACCATGGTTTTACTGCAAATAAAGCCAGAGATACATGGTTATAGTTAAACGATAGTAATTAGTTTTGCTACACTAACCATAGTTTATTCATAATTGTAGTAAAAACGTGCTAATCAGTATGCCTAAAAACCATGGCTACTACACTTTTACTATAATAAATGCATGGTTCATTTTTGGTTGCCTTAATATATACCCTTCAGAGTTTTAATTTCCCTAAACTAATTATTAGTCATAATAAACATTTTATAAATTACGCCGTTAGGTCATTAATAAAGAAATATCAGGTTTCTTCTTCTTCAAAAAAAAAAATCTTACTGTTAAAATAGCATATTTAAGTAATAAAAATGTGTTTTTAATCACCAAAATGTTTGGTATTATTCCCCTTGTTTGTCAGGACTTGTCTGTTGCTCTCTACAAGCATTTATTGCATGAAGAAGCCTCTGGAAGTGACTTTCCTCAGAGGGAAGTCTATCTGCTTGGATTTGACCTGGACCAAGATTTAATCCATCGGGCACAAACCTCCAACCCAATTCCCCAGAATATCCTATTTATCCCCCTGGATATCACAGATGATGCAAAGAGCCAGGCAGTACTAGAATCCTATTTGAGAAAGTTTGGCTGCCCCCGTTTCCACCTGTGCACCTGTTTTGCGGTCACTATGTGGGTTCATCTAAATCATGGAGACGCAGCGTTTCTCTCTCTCCTCTCCAAACTGGCGTCTCTTTGTGAGTATCTGCTCTTGGAGGCGCAGCCGTGGAAGTGTTATCGCTCTGCTGCACGCCGGTTTCGCAAACTGGGTCGCAGTGATTTTGACCACTTCAAGACTCTTGAGATTCGAGGGGACATGGCGGCGCATGCTAGAGAGCACTTGGAAAAACAGTGCAGCATGGAGTTGGTGCAGTGTTTCGGGAATACAACATGGGATAGAAGTCTTCTGCTCTTCAAAAGACGACAATAAAGGACAACACAGTTAGTCGGACAGAAATTTAATTAGCCAAGATCAGTCTACAGCTGCCAGACTATCCCTAGTCTGGTAGACTGTAATTCTACTTACCAACCACAAGGGGGCAATGTATGCTTTGCCTTTATATTACTATTTTTTATGGAACAGTACATCTAATTGATAGGTACAAGTAAGCATTTTTAAGCCTATCGTAATTATTATTATTCAAAAGAAAAAGAAGAAATTATTGCAGAGAGATGGATATAGTCTTTGTTTTTTGTCACATGATCTAAACGTTTTAGTTTAATAAACGCTATACTCCACTATAACGTTTTTAATGTCTAGTTTATTTACTGTTTTCTTATTTCATACAACAGAATTTCAGTTGCTTTGCATACAGTGTTTTAACTAAAAAGTAAAATCATTTATGTGTTTAACCAAAGACAACATACGCCAAAAATGATTATAGTTCATTAATCTGCTCCTTATTATTAGGCTAATCCAAATATTAGAAAAATCTGCGCGCGTTTCCCGACTGAACGTCACACAAGTCTTCCCGCGCTCTGAGAATTCAAATATTAACAGACGAATAACTTAACGGTCAATTAGCTGTTTGCGTTCTTCTCATATTCGTAATAGGTAACGTTTTATTAAATCGGACACTTTAACAAATCTAGCGAAAATAACTATGAGTATGAGACATTGAGAAGTATTGGACTAGATGCAAAGCTTCCTTATCGAAATTGTACAGCTTTCTGGTAAGAAATTTCATTTAATTTGGAGCAGTTTAGGTAAGCAAAGTAGGTATCCTGGCCTTCATAGTGGTCATTGTGTCTCCACCATGATACTTGTCATCACCAGGTGCTCGACAGGATGTAATCTGAGGAATTTGTCATTTTGAGGACATTATCTCGGTAATGTTAAACCCTCATTGGCAATGATGTGCTGAAATAAAACAATCTTCAGACGTGGTAAACAGACTCTCTTCCTCTTGAATTATTCATCATCAGTAGAACTGAAACCACTGAGCTAGTTGTACTTCTGGTGAAATATTACTCAAACACAAATTATTCCCAAGGCTGTTATTTGTGTTTGTGTGAGTTTATTAAGCTTCAAGCTCAGACCAGAGAGCATAAAGGACGTGAAGAATATCATCATATCATGTTTTACTGTCACAGAGTGAGCTGACTGTCCTGGATGTTTATTTGCCTGTAGCCAAATGACAATTTTGTTACATTTGAACAGGTTTTACAGGAAGAAATACTCAGATTCCACAGAGAATATGTTCTTTTTCATATGAGACATATGGTTTGTTCCTGCAAACATTGACTAATCTTTAGGTCTTTGTTCACACCACACACAATTATGATTTGTTTTTTATTATCAATCTTCAGGACTGTCAGCACTGTCATTTTTCAAGTGGTGAAATCAGATCAGTTTGTACAGATGGTGTATCAGGTTGCAGGTGTAGCTACACGATATATTGATGTTGCGTACACACAGTGTCCAAAATAATTAGTAAATGATCAAATCAAACAGTTCAGACTGATAGTCATTTAATTTTTGATTATGCATACTTATTATATAGAGAGTATTTCAATTAGACGCAAGGTCTTTGTTCTTTCAGGAAAATTAATTTCAGATTCTTCCCATTGATTCACAGAAAGGCTAAAAAAACTACTTTTATATTTAGGTTATAAGGTTATAGCATTTTTGATCATGGTTAACACTTCAGTGAGTGCTGAATCTGGTGTTGTTTCTGGTTTCAGTAGTCTTGATCAGGATTTTAGGTGATGGAGAGCTGTTCTGCTGAAAACCGTTCACCCCTTTGGAACCTGTGAATGGAAAAAAAAAAAAATGTTCAGCTTTTAGGTTTTATATGAAGGTCACATTGCACGTATTTAAAATGCTGCTAATGAACTCAAAGACTAAGACTGTCTTGATTTGGTGTGAAGTGGGTGTTTAATAAAGGAACACTTTTAAGGTATTTGACCAAGACGTGTCAAGCGGTCAAGAACATCTCCACATATTCCAAAGGTATTGCTGCTTTTTGTATAATGTGGGCATTGTTGTAATGAACAATGCACCATTTGTCCAGTTTACACTTACTGTAGTTGGAAACAGCCTGGATGTTCACAATGGGCTGCTGTCCAATTCTGTGAGAGGTAAAAAAAAAAAAAAAAGAAATGGTCAATATTTATTAATGGTAACATTTTGGTTTCACCCTTCTTACGTAGAAGACAACGTGCTAAAACAGGACTCAATGTCTTACCTGTCCTCCTCGCCTTCCAGCAGCTTCCTGTAGGTGGCGATCTCTATGTCCAGCGCCAACTTGACGTTCATGAGCTCCTGGTACTCGCGGAGCTGACGGGCCATGTCCTGCTTGGCTCTCTGAAGAGCCTCCTCCAAGTCCTTAATACGACCTTTGGCCTCCTTCACAGTCATCTCGCCACGATCCTCTGCCTCGGCTATTTGGTTCTCCAGGTTGGCACGCTAAAACGATTGTAGCCTCAAGAGTTAGCGAGCACAATGTTTTTTTGGTCAAATCAAAGGTAATGTATTACATTTCTTACCTGTGATTTAATAACTTCAATTTCGCTCTGCAGACGGCTGATCATGCGGTTGATATCCCCGATCTCTCCTTTAGTGTTTCGCAGTTCATCGTTGTACTGAATGGCTTGGGAGGACATCTGATCGAACTGACCAGAACGAGTTGGAAAAAACGATCAGATCAACAGACTTGGTGTCCGTTTCAAAATTAAAGATGTTTATGAAGTTCTGAAGAAGAACACTCCAAGTCAACATGAAAATGTATGCTGTTTACATTCTTAATCTATCTTCTGGGTCTTACACCCCTAAAAATAAAGGTTCCTAAAGGGAGTTTTTGCAGTGATGCATTAGAAGAACCATTTTTTGGGTCCCCAAAGAACCTTTTTCTGAACAGTTCCTAAAAGAACCATTTTAAAAATCTAAAGAACCTTTTTTGACTATAAAGAACCTTTTATGGATGTTCTTCATGGAACCATTGATGCCAATAAAGAACCTTTATTTTTAAGAGTGTATTCCTCATTCCAAAGAAATAATGCCTTTCTAACGACTTTCCCTATTCAAACAATTCCCAATGTATTAGTCCCATCCTACATTTTATGTTACTGAATGTGCTTTCTCAATCAGAAATAGTTAGAAAATGGCATTTCATGTTGACTTGGCAACCAGTTTATTAAAGGAAAGATTGCATTTTGTATCTACCTTGGACTTGTACCAGGATTCAGCCTCTTCGCGGCTCCTGGCTGCGATTTCCTCGTATTGAGCCTTGACTTCGGCCACAATTTGATCCATGTTGAGGTTTCGTGAGTTGTCCATTTGCACGATAACAGACGTGTCCTTAATGCTGGCCTGCAGCTCACGTAATTCCTGATCCAGACAGACAAGTCAAGTTTATGTGTGGTTCAGTGGAAACTGCTTTGGAAGATGTGTATAAACACCATATATCTTTCAAGCCAAGTTAGTCTAGATTTGTTTGGCTTAGAAATTGATTTTAATGTGTTTCTATGGCCAGTTTTGTAGTGTATATGCAATACCTCATCGTAGATGGTCCTCAGGAAGTTGATCTCATCCGTCAGGGCACCAACTTTGTCCTCCAAATCAGCTTTCACCAGATACGCAGAGTCTACGTCCTGCGGGACACACAGTACTCAGGTTTTCTCTTCTCAATTGCAACCTTATAAAACCTGTAAGACTTCCTTAGGCATTGAACACCACAAAAGACTCCTATCGATATATCAAAAGCTACATCTTGTAGATCTTCCGTATGCAACTTTGACTTCTTGCTACTCTCAGTAGGTAGGCCATTGAAAACAGATCTCCTCTAGTGTATAAATAATGCCATGTCCCCACCCAGGCTTTTGTCAATGGTGATCTGATCCCTCCAGGCTTAAGTTTAGCAGCTCATAGCTCTTTACCCCTCCCAAACATCTCATTGTTCCCTCTCCTGGGCTGCTTTTATTCAACGTGTTGTGAAAGTTTAACTTTCCCTGCTCCTGAAAGTCCAGCTTTTTTCTTGGTAACCTGCCCTAACCCCACATTACAATGAGGTCATACTTTTTGGTGTGCGTTTCATAATGTGTGAAAATGCTATTTTTGACCCCTGACGTCTTGTTATTTAATTATCCCACCTTTTTGAGAATCACAAAGTCGTTTTCCAGGTTGTTCCGTTTGTTGATCTCATCTTCGTATCTGAGTTGAGGAAAATACAAAGTGGGTATTTGTCAATCTGGTGAAGGTTCGAAGAAACCTCCATAATTGATTTCTCATAGTCAACATTTGTGTTGGTATAGATCTAAAGACTTTACTTGTGTTTGAAGTCCTCCACCAGACCTTGCATGTTCCTCAGCTCTCCGTCCAACTTGGTCCTGTCATTGTTGACCACGTCCATCTGTCTGCGCAAGTTGGCCATGTAAGCCTCAAACATGGGTTCGACATTGGACCTGCCCGGGGTCTGGCCCTGCAGAAGTTCAAACTTGGTCTCCAGCATCTTATTCTGCTGCTCCAGGAAGCGCACCTGTAGAGGTAACAGTAAAATAAATATAGGTTTTTAATGTTCTTGAAAGATATATTTTTTGTGCATAGTTTGGCTAATGCGCTAACTGAAACAATAGGTAAATCCTCAAGTGGTATCTATAACATCTTCTAAAGATTTCTGGTCAAAGAAACCATTTCTTTGTTCACTCTTAAAAATAAAGGTGCTTCACGATTCCATAGAAGAACCTTTTTGTCTAAATGGTTCCATAAAGAACCTTTTAACATCTGAAGAACCTTTCTGTTTCACAAAAGGTTCTTTGTGGCAAATCAAGTTTATCGGATTATAACAAGGTTAGCAAGAAATGGTTCTTTAAAGAAATTGGACTGAAAATGGTTCTTCTATGGCATCGCTGAGAAGAGCCTTTTGAAGCACCTTTATTCTTAAGAGTGTACCCAACACAATGAAACGCTGATGTAGAAGTTGTTCACCTTAGATGTAAATCTTTCTTGAGGAACATAATTAAAGTGCTCTGTTACTAGTTTTCATGTTATGCTTTTGCAAGAACAAAGAACTTCTGTGGAATTTCAGCAATTTGAAAGCTCTTCTTTGAGACTTCTTCAGTTCACTGCACATGCTGAAAGCCTGGCCACTTTAAATGATGCCCGCCCTGCCAGGATGTACTCATTAACGGTGCAATATGACTCCCCATTAGCAGAACGGTAACACTCCGGAGAGTAGTGGCTGACCTAGATGGGTTTTTCGTAAATCCTTAATTTCGAGCACTTTAAAAGCCGACCTGAGACCCGTGTTGGAGGACCCAGCCCTGCCCCGACCCACAACAGTGACTTGGTTGTACTTCAGTGCGATTGAAGTGTCGATTTCAGTCCAGCAGGCTCTTGGGATTCGGTTGCATTGTCCTCCGGCGCACAAAAGCTTCCTTCATACTCGCTGGGATATTGCTGTCTTCAGTGGCTTGGTCAGATCTGACCTGCTTTTTATCAGGTTACAGGCTTCAGAGAAATGGGTCATGCTACAGAACTATCGTTTTCATGCGACCCTACCAAATCTGCTCTCCCTCAGAGGTTTAGGATGTTGATCGTACTAAGGCTTTATCATTGCCATCAACTCTTAAAGACCTTTACTTTTTGGCTTCAACTCTACAAAATGTTCTCTGAGAACAAGAGACCCAACTGTACCTTATCAATGAAGGTGGCGAAGCGGTTGTTCAGCGACTTGATCTGATCCTTCTCCTGAGTGCGCACCATTTGGATGTTGGGGTCGATCTCCAAGTTGAGGGGTGCCAGCAGGCTCTTGTTGACGGAGACGCTGGCGATGGGAGGCCCCAGATAGGCCGAGCTGGTGCTGAAGCTCGGGGCAGATGCTCCCAGGGAGATCCCACTTAAACTGCTGTAGCCATAGCCTCCCATCTTCCCGCTGCTCCTCACCGAGCTGCTGGAACTGATGCGCTTGTTTCTCAGACTCATATTTGTAGGAGAAACCGTGGAGAGCTGCAATGGAAAATGAGAAATGAGATGATAACAGGTGGGCAGACCTGAGCGAAACGGGAGTCTCTCTGTAGAGAGGCTGGGCTTTTAAAGTCCAACCAGGATGGGGTGGAGTGTTCCTATTGTGGGAAAACCTGTTTCAGATTGGACACACGTACACACTGTCCGCTTTATCTGAGCTACCGGATCGGCAGTGAACGCACGATCGCTCTCTCTGACTCTCTTACTGTTTCACCGTCCTCATGTTGCATCTAAATGTTTAATGTGGCTCTTGTCAACAACATTCACATACTAACTGCATGCCCTGTAGTGAATTTTTTTCAAACAAAAGCAGTCAAAGTATCATGCATTTCAAGTGTCCTAAAATTGTTTTAAATTTTAGAACCCTCATGAAATTTAAGTTTCGGCAAGGCGACAGCAATATGCTTTTATTTATGCTTTCCATAACCAAATATGTGACCCTGGACCACAAAACCAGTCTTATATATATATATATATATATATGTGTGTGTGTGTGTGTGTGTGTGTGTATTTTTTTTTTATGCCAAAAATCACTAGGACATATAAGATCATGTTTGATGAATATTTTGTACATTTTCTACCGTAAATATATCAAAACTTAATTGTTGATTAGTAAATTGCATTGCTCAGAACTTTTTTGGACAACTATAAAGGTGATTCTCTCTCTCTCTCTCTCTCTCTCTCTCTCTCTCGCTCTCTCTCTCTCTCTCTCGCTCTCTCATGCTCTATATATATATAGAGAGAGAGAGACGCTGGTTTTATATATATATATATAAAACTAAGAAGATGAAGTACTCCAAAGGCACTCGTGAAGTAAAAAGCCTTTAAAATCATTAACACTCTCTCTCTCTCTCTCTCTCTCTCTCTCTCTCTATATATATATATATATATATATAGACGCTGGTTTTTTATATATATAACTAAGAAGATGAAGTACTCCAAGGCACTCGTGAAGTAAAAAGCCTTTAATTCAATTGGCTAAATCTTTTAAAAATTTACTCTTTTAACTTTTTTAAAAGATTTAGCCCATTGAATTAAAGGATTTTTACTTAACGAGTGCCTTGGAGTACTTCATCTTCTTAGTTTGATATGTACCTCTAAATATCCAAAGAGCACCGTTGATTACATGGAGAGACCAGTCCCTCCCAGACCACCCTCAGATTCACAGATTATCTCGGACAAATATTGTCATATTCTAACAAACCATACATCAATGGCGAATATATTCAGAGAATGTATAAACCTCAATTTATACTTAGGACTGGTATTGTTTGTGGTCCAAGGTCACATATGTTTGATAGAGCTCAAGAGTAAAATCACCCTTTTTGCACTTATTTCTGCCAGTTTAAATAGCGAAAATGTAATTCTGTGCATCAAAACCATGATATTTCCTCCTCCAGTAGTCGTCAAGTTCAACTAGAGATGGGAAAAACCCTAAACTAATAAATTAAACTGAAAGCTCCAACTATTGGTAAGACCCTTTTTTTTGCTTGCTTTGCTGTGATGTTAGTCTTTTAAAAACGGTGATAACGAATTCCTTGTCACAGACATTTGAATCTCATTGTTAAAACCACATTGTTATGGCTTTGAATGATATAAATGGCCATATTAACATTCAGCGGGTTAAATCATTTTATGTGCTCCTGTTAGATAGCCTACTATTTTATTTTGCCAAGAACAAAAATGCACGTAAAATACACATTTTATTTTCATAGAAAGACATTTGGTAATATTGCATTTGATAATTGACGCCTTTGGAAGTTAAATTACTTTGCTATGCTATTTCGAATAGCTGAAACGATGTATTTCTGACAAAACCATGCCATTTTTTTCCCCAAACAGCCATGCAGTTTCAGACATCATATATATGTGAGCCGGGACCACAAAACCGCTCTTGAGTAGCAATAGCTTTTTTGCTTTTATGCCAAAAATCATTAGGTTATTAAGTAAGGTGGTTCCATGAAGATATTTGTAAATTTCATACCGTAAATATATCAAAACCTTAATTTTGGTTAGTAATATGTGACCCTGGACCACAAAACCTTCTTAACAAAAGTCTTAAGTCGCTGGGATATATTTGTAGCAATAGCCAAAAATACATTGCATGGGTCAAAATTTGAGATTTTTCTTTTATGCCAAAAATCATTAGGAAATTAATTAAAGATCATGTTCCATGATGATTCTTTGTAAAATTCCTACTGTAAATATATCAAAACTTAATTTTTGATTAGTAATATGCATTGTTAAGATTTTTTTGCACCTTCAGATTCCTGATTTTCAAATAGATGTATCTCGACCAAATATTGTCCTATCCCAACAAACCATACATCAATAGAAAGCTTATTTATTGAGTATTCATATGGTGTATACATCTCAGTTTTGTAAAATTTTACCTTATGACTGGTTTTGTGGTCCAGGGTCACATATGCATTTTTAAGAACTTCACTTAAACGTTCTAAAGGTGATTTTTTGCACCATCAGATTCCAGATATTCAAATAGTTGTATCTCGGCCAATCAGATCATACATCAATTGTAAGCTTATTTATTCAGCTTTCAGCTGATGTATAAATCTCAATTTAAAAAAACTGACCCTTATAACTGGTTTTGTGGTCCAGGGTCGCATAAATGGTTATAAATGCTATGCGTGATCATATTAACATTTAACTGGTTAAAAGCACGTTAATAACATGCTGAAAGCGCCACCTCCTGGTAAAACTGTGTTCTGTATTCTATAATATAAAGAGGCGCACCTAAAAATATTGTTTGCGACCTGATCTGAATCACTAAAGCCATTATTCCAACTTAATTTCCTCATTATCCATCTTCACTCTCAAAACATTAATCTTAAATTATAAAATTAGTCTTAAATTACATTAGTCTTAGATTATTTTATGTATTTTTACATAACCTTTATTAATAAAAAAAGACCTATCTTGCACGCCAAATGAATGTTTTCTTTTATCTTAATCCCATTTCAGACCTGCCCAATATAAATAGCTTCTTAAATAATCTCATTACAATGACTATAGGGCTTTGGATCCTCACAGCGGTGCTATTTCTACAGGGGCGCCCTCCTGTGTTTTATCGGGAAACCTGGTGCATGTTTTGCACGTGAATACAGCTTTCCTCCAGGTTCCCGCTGCCTGGCATTTTGGCCAATGATATCCCAGCATATTCGGACAGACAAGAAAAGTAGCCAATGAGAGTCTGCTATTCTCAGCCGCCACCGTCTTTCTGCACGGCGTTTATTTTGCTGCAGTCAGCTGTTGAATTGCATTTCGCGGTCAGCACTAACAAAAAAAGAAAATGGATGAAGTGGTTAAGGACAACACGGAGGAGTGTGTAAACGATGAACTTAATGAGACTATTGGTTTGGAGGAATCATCTGACGAGAGTGTCGCTTCCAGCATGGATTCCACAGAAGAAGAGATGTTCCTCGATGGTTTGGATCCCCTCTTGGATCGGTATGTTTACACACATTTTCTAAAACTGTTTTTATATATCTTTGAACTGTTTAGGCATAATCATTTGATCGGAGCTAAATAACATGCCCTGAGGGCATTAACTGTTTAATGGTCACCATCTATAAGTTTTTTTTTAGAATTAAATTTGAAATACATTTATTCGTTTTTAGTTCAGTCTAATGTGGAATCTTGACTCGCTTTATTAATCACCCAACATAAAATGCATACCTAAGGAATGATAAGCAGTGTTGGGGAAAGTTACTCTTAAAAGTAATGCATTGCAATATTGCGTTACTCCCTTTAAAAGTAACTAAATACGTTACTTTTTATGGAAAGTAATGTGTTACGTTGCCTTTGCATTACTTTTTCTCATCTGGGCTAAACCTGCTTTTTTTAATATCCACCTTTTTCTTCAATGTGGAATGAAGCCTACTGGTTAGACTTTAGGTTTATAAGCCGCTATAGGTAAATAACGAGAAGAACAACAATGTGCAGTAAATTGTAGTAAAAATGCTTGTACTACAAACCAGTGTGCTCCTAATTAAGATAATACATTAATATAATATATTAAGATGCACCAATATGCAATATCGAGCAGCAAAACAAGTTGTTTTGTAGAGCTAAAGAGCTCAGACCGGAAGACAGACCCATACATTTTACACTCTTACCGGAAGAAAAAGGTGGATAGAAAATAGGCAAATGTATTTTTGGCAAATGTTGATACCCATTCACACCAAATCTGAAAAGAATATGCATCAAGCAGCAAGACATGTAAATTCAAGTCTGTACAGTAGAGGGCGCAGCTCAAACAAGCTTTTCAATTTTTGTTACCATTCTGGATTGCATGAAGAATATGATGCAAGAGAAAAAAATTCAACACTCCTCAGCTATAAAAAAGAAACACTAATGTTATGGTTATCTAAAGACTTTTTTTGTTTATTAGTATGGTTGAATTGAATCATCGCTTAATAAAATGGGATGTAATAGCGAGTTTGCATTTTACTGTTTTTATTCATTTTGAGGAAGTGCTCCTGTTTTTGTGCAGGTGAAATGAGTAAATGCATGTTCGCATTTAGTCTAGAACTGCAATAGACATCATGGTTACACAGTGCACATAACGCCTTTGCACTTACTCCTGATTTTTCTCAACATGGGAACATGAGAGCTGTAAGTCAGTAAACGGGAAAACAAAGTAGCTACTGTTACTTATTTGCAAAAGTGCCTTAGATATTTTCTTGTAAATTAAAAAGTAACTACTTTATTAGTTACTTGAAAAAGTAATCTGATTGCATAACTTGTGTTACTTGTAATGCGTGACCCACAACACTGATAAGAAATAGTTAACAGTTACTTAAGAAGTGTTACATTCATCAAACAGCCTTTGCATTTAATCAAAACAACATTTATTGACTTCTTATAGTGACCTCTTATTGTTTCATAATTGGTAAACATTGCAACATTGATACTGTTGTTGAACCTGAGGCAAATGTTCATTTTTTCAACACTATTTTCTGTTTATCCAGTGAAACTGGGTTCTATCTTTGAATGTAACACATCTGTGCCTGTGAATCTTCACCACTAATGCCGACTTGTTTTCTTGCTTATTGTGACAGGCTTTCAGATGCCTCTGATGATGACTGGTATCCAGAGTCCACACCACGAAAAAAGAAGAAAATATCCGGACTGTCTTCGGTATCACCATCTCCAGCGAAGTCTTGCAGGTCTAGTACGCCCTCCTCTGTACAAAGTGGCAAAAGGAAAGTTAGGAAAAGCAGCGCAAGCCGATCCCTGCCTTTTTCCTTAAGCATCTCACAACAGAAATGGAAAAGTGCAGACGAGCCTGACATTGAGCCGAAACAGCCGGTGTTCAAACCTAAAAACACACCTGGCCCCCAGTTGATCTCCACTGCAACATGCAGTCCTCTGCAGTATTTTGAGTTGTTCTTTTCAAAATCAGTGCTACAGACAGTTTTGCAACATACAAATGCGTACGGAGCCATGCGTTCCGAAGGAAAGAAGAAGCAATGGGAAAACATTTCGATAAAAGATCTTAAATCCTTCATAGCGCTGGTGATTTACATGGGCGTGCTGAAATGCTTCAGGCTGGCAGACTACTGGAAGAAATCTGAATTGTACAGTCTGCCGTATCCTTCAAGAATCATGACCGGGAGGAAATTTTATAGTATCTGTGCAGCTCTCCATATAAGCGATCCTAAAGTGGATGCAGAGAATGACAAGAAGAAGGGAACGCCTGAATATGACCGCTTGTGTAAGATCAAACCGCTCTACCAGGACATTAGGGACGCCTGCAGAGCCTCTTTCCACCCCTTTCAGAACATCTCCATTGACGAACGAATGGTGGCATCGAAGGCTCGCAATGGGCTCAAACAATACATGAAGAACAAACCCACAAAATGGGGATACAAACTCTTTGTACTGGCGGATTCCCTCTGTGCTTACACGTGGGACTTCTTTGTTTATGAAGGAAAGGCCAATTTAGAGGAGAGCAAAGGTATCAGCTATGATTCTGTCATGATTCTGGCAAACGAAAGGTTGTTGGGATCTGGCTACAAGCTGTTTGTTGACAACTTTTACACCAGTCCCAAGCTCTTCAGAGACCTGCTCCAGAAAAAGATCTGGGCTTGTGGCACTATTCGCGCAAACCGCATCGGCCACTCAAAGACACAGGCTCCTCGTGGCAATATTCGCTGGTTTAGGGAAGACAACCTGCTCTTTGTTGAGTGGAAGGACAAGAGGGATGTGCTGATGTGCTCCACCTTTCACAAAGCCTTTAAAGGGGACTCCATAAAGAGGAACGTTAAAGGAGCTGATGGAGTTTGGGCCCTTCAGGATTTCCCCGTTCCAGCCGCAGTGCTGGACTACAACAAGTTAGTAGATTTTATTCCGTGGTGAGAAGTTTATGCTTGACAAATCTTACAATAAATCACAATTTTCCTTTCATTCCAGGCACATGGGGGGAGTGGATCTGTCTGACGCGCTTATAGGATATTACACAGTTCTGCATAAAACGAAAAAGTGGCATCGGTCGTTTTTTTATCACTTTCTGGACATCTCCGTAGTCAATGCTTTCATTTTGCACCAGCAGATGGCCAAGATGAAAAACCAGAAGCCTTTGACCCAGAAGGCCTTCCGTGAGGCACTTGTCGCAGAGCTTGCAGCAACAGGACCTTCGACTGCCCCTCCACAAGAGCGCCCGGTTTCTTCTAAAGATTCCCACCTGCCCAAGTACATCAAAGGAGACAGCACTGTTGGAAGACGGAAATGCAAAATATGCCATAGTAAAACTCCAGTCATGTGTGCAACTTGCCAGGTGCATTTATGCTTTGTTCCAAAGCGTGACTGTTACAGTAAATGGCATGAATCAGTTGATGAGGATGAGTCGGACTAATGCCCAATGTGTATCTAGAGCATCCTTATTCCACTAGAAAGCTTCATCTTTGTCCAATGTCTGCGCTATTGTCCAGACGTTATGGCGGATACAATTTTCTTTGTACGCTTAAAATAAAGTTCTGGCTATCTCATTACACAAGCGCTTGTCAATTTTGTCAATCTTGTCTTTAATTTTATTGTGAAACAATGGCATGGACCAACGTTGCCACCTAGTGGAATAACTAATTGGTGTAAAGCAAATTCGACATGCATTGTGCGACCTGTTCCTACAGTGAATACGGTTAAAATAAAATTGGGTGGTGAGCATATGGTACGCACATACTGTGTGACAAGTAGCCTTGTAATAAGCGGGATAATGTACAGGCAGCCGGTAGTTATCGCAGAAATAAGCCCCGACAGTGTGATCAGGACCCGACGTGAAGCGGAGGGTCTTGTATCACAATGAAGGGGCTTATTTCTGCGATAACTACCGGCTGCATGTACATTATCCCGCTTATTACACGGCTACTTGCCACATAAGGAAAAAAACTGGACATGAATATGAATTTGAAACCTTTTAATGGCATATTTGTTTTAAATTAACGTTTTTATCCTTCCGCGAAACGATATAGTACCACGTGACTAACCTTCAAACTATGTACGTTAGTAAGACAATTTAAATAGATTAATGTCTAAATTTTCCATTGTTAATTGTGGTTGTCCAGTGTTTGTCACAAGATGGCGCCAAACGGTAATCTTTGTTGGCACGGAGGGATTTTAAACATACAAGTAGTACCGGCTATGCGTTATTACTTTGGAGCGGTGATTATTTGAAAAGAACGAACCTGCAAATGTCTCAACTGACCAATCAGAATCAAGCATTCCAAAGAGCCGTGTAATAAACTAGAAATATCTTATAGTAGGTGCAGATTTGCGCAAAACTTTTCCCTTTACCGATGTTATGCAACTAAAGCGCAGTTTTTTTCCTCCCGCAATAAGTCACTGTGATATATGTTGGTAGGTTTACATATGTCGCCATTACAGAACCAGTGCAGAGAGTCACTACTTGGACGCTTTTGAGACTGAAACAAGTCACGGCGTGCCTGGTATAAATACCAGCATTGACTAGAGTGGATGCGATCGCCTCCACAGACTTGTGCAGTGTAAATACGGGGTTATCTAAGCTCTAATGGCAAAGAAAACCCCTTGTTCAAGTATTGTGACTTCAATGCTTGTGTAAGCGGCCACATATGTGATCCTGGACCACAAAACCAGTCATCATTTTTTATTTATGTATACATCATCTAAAAACTGAATAAGTAAGCTTTCCATTGATGTATGGTTTATTAGGGTGCATAAAAATCTAAATATTGAGAAAATTTTCTTTAAAGTGGTCCAAATGAGGTTCTTAGCAATGCATATTACTAATCTAAAAATAGGTTTTGATATATTTATGGAAATTTACTAAATATGTTCATGGAACATTATCTTGACTTAACATCCCAGACAGTACACATACATCACGGAGATGACTATTTGACGTCTGCATTTACATCTGCACGACATGCTTTTTGTGTTTGCTCATCTGCAATATATCTCGCACATTTCCTTTCAGATGTCAAATAGACGTCTGTTAAGTGTCTATAAGATGTTTATAATTTAAAATGTATGTAAAACTGACATCTGAAAGACATCTGTCAGACGTTTATACACAGCAGATGTTTCCAGATCAAGATATCTTTAACAGAGAGTCGCATATGAGGTGTTTTTTCAGGCTATATTGCGTTAAAGAATGCTCATGAAACTTTAACGTATGCAAGGTGACCTGTAAAGGCGAAAAAAAGCGGTTTCCTTTGCAGTTTTGCAAAATATTCCTTTTTCGAATTGCCTGAAAAACCTCCTCATGAGAGCGAAAAAATGTACATCACATTTACATCTGCAAGATGTAGTTTGCTCATCTGCAATACCTCTATAGACCTTTCTCACAACTTCCGTATTTTGCACCGGAAATACGTAATTGCTGTGTAAACCTATTTCCGCCCCGGTATGCCGGTAACCAGTTAAACAACGTGAAAAACGCTTAACGTGGCTTAATGTATGTAAAAAAACGACCAGGAAACCCCAAGTTTCTGTCAAACCTTACGTGGAACAAACATTAACTACTATCAAAAGAACGAGCCCTTATTCCACAGATAAAGTGAATAATATCACATTAAGCGTTTTCTCCCCCATAGAAGCCCATTATAAGGAAACAGCTTAACGTGGTTTACGTACCTCAACAGCGACCAGGGAAAACCAAACTTATGTTAAATTTTACTTATAATAAATACTTGCTGCTGTCAAAAGAACGAGCTCTTATTCAGCATATAAAGTGATCGCCCCCCATAGAAGTCCATTATAACAAACCATGTTAAGCTTTTTCCTTAATGGAGTTCTATAGGGAGAAAAGCGTGATATTATTCACTTTATATGCTGAATAAGAGCTCATTCTTTTGACAGCAGAAAGTGTTTATTATAAGTAAAATTTTAAGCCACGTTAAGCTTTTTTTTTTTGTATAATGGACTTCTATGGGGGGAGATCACTTTATATGCTGAATGAGAGCTCGTTCTTTTGAGAACAGAAAGTGTTTATTATAAGTGAAATTTAACAGAAGTTTGGTCTTCCCTGGTCGCTGTTAAGGTGAGTTAAACCAAGCTGTTTCCTTATAATGGGCTTCTATGGGGGAGAAAACGCTTAACGTGATATTATGCACTTTATCTGTGGAATAAGGGCTCGTTCTTTTGATAGTAGTTAGTGTTTGTTCCAAGTAAGGTATGACAGAAATTTGGGGTGTCCTGGTCGTTTTTTACGTACGTTAAGCCACGTTAAGCATTTTAGAACGTCCCAGATAAAATCTTAGTGGAAAAATGTATATCCTTTATCCAATTTGTTCCTCTTTGTGACGGAGTTTTCCTACACGACTCTTATCAGGTCGGCAAAAGTTATCTTTGGCAAACCAGCGAGGGAAGTTGTTTAGACTCACTCCATTTTAATTTTAAATTACCCGGCTTTCTGCTGTGTTGACATTACACAGGAAGTCTGCATACCCTGCGACTGCGTATTTCCGGTTTCTGTGAAAAAGGTCTATTGGATGTTTCCTATCAGATGTCAAATAGATGTCTATTGGATGTCTTTAAGATGTTTATGATTGAGAATGGATGTAAAACTGACATCTTACAGATGTCTGCCAGACTTTTGTACACAGCAGATGCTTTCCAGATCAAGAGATCTTTAACAGACATCTCGCAGACATACGTGTGCTATCTGGAATTTAAATTTTCTGCCTATTAGATTGTTTTATGAACATTTACACCTAACACAACACACTGAAATTGTTTTTTCAGAGCTTTTTCACCTTTACTTCAAAAGTGCTACCACTGCAAAATCCAGTATTATTGACACTTCTTGTGTCTATTATTGTGCTGCAAAATCGGGATTAGAATATATGTGGACAGTTGTGAGTGCTAAAACCAATTAACCATCGGGGTTCTTCTGTCCTGAACACCGTTTGTTAGCTTTGCTGAAAAATCTGTGTGGAATAGTTTGTAGTTGTACCAAAACACCTACTAATAGGAATGCGATTGGGACCAAAACCAGATTCTGAGCTATTTGGTTTGAGTATGTAATATTAATTTTGCAACGGTACAGGCATTTTATATCAATATTCTAAAAGTGTAAAAATGTCCTTGTCTGGTTTAGATGATGCATGAACTGTTTGTAAACTGTTGCATGTCATTAAATTTCGTATCGATTGCTCTTTTAGAGTCTCTTTTTAGGTGTACACACAAACACACAGGCTTACATATTAAATATAGCTATTTTGTTCATAGGGAAGACTTCCCCACAGCGAATTGGCAGGGTTTACTATACATCTGTGGACATGTTCATTCCAAAATGTTCTCGCATGAACTGCAAAAAAATCCTTCAGGGTATACAACTTAAGCGCTTGATTTCAAAATACCCAATCAGGACCAGAAATCCCTGTACGGGATACCTGTTGTTTTTTCAGGGCGGAGCTGGCCAATGACTGGATGGTAAAACATGACCGACAAGAACAGTAGCGAATGAAAATGCGATCGCAGTGGTTAACGGGTTTATTGCATTCTGCAAGAGGAATCTCCGCATGGTGTTTTGGCTCAGTTTGCTGGAGTGAACTCCTATCAGCCCTCCTTTGCAGCTCTGCATTTAACCATGGATGCGTGTAATAAGGAAAAGACTGACAGCGTTATGGACAGCTCGGAGGAGTGTGTTCAAAGTGATGAAGAACAAGAGAAGACTATGGAATGGGATGATTTATCTGACAAGGAAAGTGTGGCTTCTGGCATGGACTCTGCAGTAGAGGAGATATCCATTGATGATCTCGAAACTCTTCTGGATGAGTAAGTTAAAGCATGTGTTAAGATCTTACAAATGTGTGAATGAATAATCAAAAGAGAGCCGTTAATTTCTGTTTATTTAATATATTTTAATAATAATGCACTCTGTTTCCCCTTGCTTGGGTCATAATCAATTCAAATCACGTAATGAATGAACTAAACCTACCATTTATATGCATTAGGGCTATTCCCTCACGCTCTGCCAACATAAGAAACTTTGTCAACTGACCCAACAGTGTGAAAATAACAAGTCTTTTCATTGATACACTATGAATGTTGTGTACATTGTAAAAAGCGCTATAAAAATAATATTGGCTTTGTCCCCATACTTGAAAGTGGACTCCGATCTCATTGAAGTTATTGTTTGAAGTCTTCAACCACTTTCTGATTGCTACGCCCCTGTCTTTATATATCATTTTATATGCCTACTGAATTGTTGTCATTATAGCGTATTGAATTTGTTTTGTGCAATAATATCGTTTTTTTTTATTAATATTTTTTCACACAGCATTGTAATGCAGTGTAATTAAACACGCTGCTTTGTTCAAGGAAATCATTTCGAATTTTCGCGCACAGTTGGTTGTTGTTAAAAATGCTCCCTAAGCAAAATATGTCAGCATCTCAGAATGTGAAAAGGAGGAAATACATCGATTAGTCGTTGTGTGTTGTATATCCTCATTCCGATCCTTTGTGCTGTAGTCCCCAATGTGCATCAGATCGATAATAGAGACTCCAAGGGTGTGTCAAACATCCAGAATGTGTAGGCTATACTGTATTTCAGTTTAGGTTTGTATGTTAAAGTGCCGCCTAGCGTTTAAAATTCGCAAAGTAGGCGGACTGTGTCAGTGTCATTTAAACTACATTTGTGCTATTATAATCGCGCATGCTCATAAACCGATTTCGCCTTTTGGTGCTGTGAGGTGTCGCACACATGCAAAACACACAAAAAACTATACCACCTTATGTAAAGGCATAGTATAAGTTATAAAAATATAGAAATGTATAAACAAAGAAAAGCCCTTTATTCTAATTTTATAGAAGCATCTAGAAAAACATACATTAATGAGCAGGCCATGGTATTTTAAAGTGTCCTAATATTGTGTTGGCAGGGATGTGATTTTTCCGGATTAATCCGGAATTCCGGATTTTTCGACCTGAAAATGTGACCTATGTCACGTATTTGCGACCGTTCGCAAATGGCGGATGGCGAAGTATGATTCCAGACCGCAAGATGCGTCCATGCGGACCGTGAAAGCTTTTGACATAATAATAATAATAAAAAAATGCCAAACGCTATTTCTAATAAATACATTTATATCAAGCACACTAGGGTCAGCGTTTGGGTGCAATCTTCCGTGCAGTGAGGAGAGAAAAGATCGGCAGACAGATGTAGCTTTCAGTGAGTGAAAAACGTTGATGGAAAATGCATTATTTTGGGGTTACGTCGCAAAATATTGTAAATATATCTTTTTATACTGTCTTTTTATACATATTTATATTTTAAACCACGACGGTGAGCCAATGGATATCACACAAGCAACGTGAAAACTGCATATATTAAAGTGAAAGTAAAAACAGCGCTTTCAGCATCTAATGTGCACATTCTCTAAGAGACAATGATAGACGAATATACTTCATATGCTGATATTAATTTACTTCCCTAATATTTCTCTTCTGCAAAATAAAAAGAAACGTATTTTGTGTAGGCTAAGGGTTTTTGAAAGTCAGTTCTTGAAATAAAGCTCTTCATATTTATTGATGACTGTAGTGTTATTAGGGGTTAAGAAAGACTAATTATTTCAGGTGGTCTTAAATGTGGGGACTAAAAGGCAAGAATTGTGATGGAACTTTATAAGGTTATCCATTGAATAAATATGAGCGCTGCGCGTTTCAAAGTCATAGTCTTAGTATATTTTCCTGCTTTTTTGTCCTTAGCCAATCACATGCCTGGTTGGACTCCCCTACGACAGGTTTAAATGCATCTTAGAACATTGTAACCCTGCTGAAAAAAAACAGCTAAAACCGGCTTAGACTGGTTGGCTGGTTTTAGTTGATAGTTAGGTCAACCAGCCTGGTTTTAGTTGATCATACCTGGTCAGCAGGCTTGTTTTAGAGGGGTTTTGGCCACTCTCAGGCTGGGAGACCACCAGCTAAGACCAGCCAACCAGCCTGTTTTTTTTTTCAGCAGGGAATTTTCTCAGAATATACATTTAGAATTAGAATCGTTTTGCAATGATTTCTAAACAATCCGTTCAAAGCAGTTCTGACCTTAAAGTCGGTAAACCCATCCCTTCCATAAGCCTATTTGCTCTGCACCTGGCCAAGTCTGTTGTGATTGGTCATTCTGTATACAATGCCTGACGGAAACCAAACACTTCACAGAACAATAATGGTGGATACGTTAGCTGAGTGCTAATGTGAATAGCTGATGAAACAAAACAGTTTGTAAAACAAAATCCTTGGGAAAAAAATGAATTTTAATCACTGATTCTTCACATTATCATCTTTCGGCAGTGGAAACAAAACAAACTGGTTTTCACAGCACAGAAGTGTGTGTGGGCATGTCAGACTGTTTATATTTCATTAGTAGGCGGGAATTATGTTAATATCCCAGATAGCACATGTACGTCTGCGAGATGTCTATTAAAGATTGCTTGATCTGGAAAGCATCTGCTGTGTACAAACATCTGACAGATGTCTTTTAGATATCAGTTTTACATTCATTCTAAATCATAAACATCTTAAAGACATCTAAAGACGTCTATTTGACATCTGATAGGAAACGTCCAATAGACAAATTCCCTGATAGGACACAAACAACACGGAGATGTCTATTTGACGTCTGCATTTACATCTGGAAGACATTTTTTGGGTGTTTGCTCATCTGCAATAGGTCTATTGGACATTTCCTATCAGATGTCAAATAGACGTTTATTAGATGTCTTTAAGACGTTTATGATTTAGAATGTATGTAAAACTGACATCTGAAAGACATCTGAAATACATCTGTCAGATGTTTGTACACAGCAGATGCTTTCCAGATCAAGAGATCTTTAACAGACATCTTGCAGACGTATAGGTCAGAAACATACTGTAGCTTTGTTCTTGCATAGTGCAGTGCATTTGAAATGCTGTTTTCTGGCTTCTTGCAACAGGTTTTCAGATGTCTCTGATGATGGTGATTGGAATCCAGAGGTCACTCCACGAAAGAAGAAGAGATCCGGACTGTCGTCCGTATCACCATTGCCAGCGAAGTCTTGCAGATCTGATTCACCTGCCTCTGTGCAAAGTGGCAAAGGCAAAGCTAGGAAAAGCAGCGTGAGTCGATCCCTACCTTTTTCTGTAAGCATCTCAGAACAGAAGTGGAAAAGTAGAGATGAGCCTGATATTGAGCCGACACAGCCGGTGTTCAAACCTAGACAAACACCCGGCCCACGGCTGGTCTCCAGTGAATCATGCAGTCCTCTGCAGTATTTTGAGTTGTTCTTTTCAAAATCAGTCCTGCGGACAATTTTAGCAAACTCGAATGCATACGGGGCCATGCGGCAAAAAGGATCGAAGAAGCCGTGGGAGGACATTACGATAAAAGATCTCAAGTCATTCCTGGCACTTGTGATTTACATGGGTTTGCTGAAATGCTTCAAACTGACAGACTATTGGAGGAAGTCTCACATATATAATCTTCCCTATCCTTCTCAAATCATGTCCAGCAGGAAGTTTCTGACCATCAGTTCAGCTCTTCATCTTAGCGACCCTAAAGTGGATGCAGAGAATGACAAGAAGAAGGGAACGCCTGAATATGACCGCTTGTGTAAGATCAAACCGCTCTACCAGGACATTAGGGACGCCTGCAGAGCCTCTTTCCACCCCTTTCAGAACATCTCCATTGATGAACGAATGGTGGCATCGAAGGCTCGAAATGGACTCAAACAATACATGAAGAACAAACCCACAAAATGGGGATACAAACTCTTTGTACTGGCGGATTCCCTCTGTGGCTACACGTGGGACTTCTTCATCTATGAAGGAAAGGCCAATTTGGAGGATAGCAAAGGTATCAGCTATGATTCTGTCATGATTCTGGCAAACGAAAGGTTGTTGGGATCTGGCTACAAGCTGTTTGTTGACAACTTTTACACCAGTCCCAAGCTCTTCAGAGACCTGCTCCAGAAAAAGATCTGGGCTTGTGGCACCGTTCGCGCAAACCGCATCGGCCACTCAAAGGCACAGGCTCCTCGTGGAAATATTCGCTGGTTTAGGGAAGACGATTTGCTGTTTGTTGAGTGGAAGGACAAGAGGGATGTGCTGATGTGCTCCACCTTTCACAAAGCCTTTAAAGGTGACTCTATAAAGAGGACCGTGAGAGGAGCTGACGGAGTTTGGGCTATTCAGGATTTCCCCGTTCCAGCCGCAGTGTTGGACTACAACAAGTTAGTAGAAGTAGTAGAAATTTTATTCAGTGATGTGAAGTATGTTCTTCTACCTTTCTTCAGTGTTACACATCTAATAAATTTTCCGTTTATTCCAGACACATGGGAGGCGTGGATCTGTC
Source organism: Garra rufa (assembly GCF_049309525.1). Lineage (NCBI taxonomy): Eukaryota > Metazoa > Chordata > Actinopteri > Cypriniformes > Cyprinidae > Garra > Garra rufa. The sequence continues at coordinate 1,663,866 of NC_133367.1, forward strand.
TGACGCTCTCATTTCGTTTTACACGGTTCTACATAAAACAAGAAGGTGGTACCGGTCCTTTTTTTTCCACTTTGTGGACATCGCCGTAGTCAATGCCTTCATTCTCCACCAGCAGATGGCCAAGATGAAAAACCAGAAGCCTCTGACCCAGAAGGCCTTCCGGGAGGCACTTGTTACCGAGCTTGCAGGAACAGGACCTGCATCTGGTCCTTCATGTATACGCCCAACTCTTACCCGTTACTCCCATTTGCCCAAGTACATCAGTGGGGACAGCAGCATTGGTAGGCGAAAATGCAGATTGTGCCAATACAAAACTCCAGTCATGTGTGTGACCTGCGATTTGCCGTTGTGCTTCGTTCCCAAGCGTGACTGTTTCACTAGCTGGCATTACCCGGATAGCAGCATTGAGGATGAGGCATAGTAAAGGCCTGAGTACTGGGATTTTGGGTTTAGGATCACTATCCAAAACTCAGATGAAACACGAGAAAAACGATACTCAGAATTGGAGCGTGAAAGTAGCATAATAGTGTGAATCGAATGTGATGAGAGAGGAAAATGAGAGTGGAATAACACACAGATGATCTGCAGCAACTAATGAATTGGTATCTGTTACTTTTTTTTATGTGTACTAAACACTTCTGAGACTTAAAATGATAGATACCCAAAAGTAAAGATCAGTCACCCTCAAGTCATTCTAGGTGTATATGACCTTCTTCTTTCAGAGGAATACAATCAGTTACATTAAAGGGGCCCTATTATGCTCTTTTACAAAGTATTTTGTTTTGGGGGTGCACTAGAACATGCTCTCATGCTTGGTGGTTCGAAAAACGCATTATTTCTCACATAATTTACATTATTACAATAGCTTTCTCCAATGGCTCGATTAGTTCCAGGTTTGATGAAGGTCCACCTGCATTAAAATGAAATCTGTTGTGATTGGTTAGCAGTCCCACTGCGTTGCAATTGGCGAACAGCTTAGACAGCGTTTCAGTCCTGCCACGCCCCTTCCTAAAGCAGCAAGTTCCGTGTACAACTGCGCAAGCTAGATTAAAGATTAAAGCTAGATTTCTTACAAATACACATCGGATCGCTAAAGGAGGTCTTAACTGACTTTACGCGGCTCCGCAATTGTTTTGACCCTTTATACCGCACACGTCAACGGCGCGGCTCCCAACACGGCTACCAGAGCAGTTTGCAGACGCTTTAGTCATTTAGACACTTTAGCCCTATGGCTCGCTGAAGCATTCCAAAAGTGGCTGTCCATGCTACATCGCTAAATTTAGTCTAATCCCCCACCTCGCCCCTCCTAACCTATCAACGATTCAAATTTTTGTAAGCGGGATTTATTTGAATGATATTCTAATGGACCGCGTTGTGACGTCATAGCCTCTGGAAAACAAACGCTGTAGTCCAAAGGAGACGTTTGTTGTAGATCTTAAAAAGACGTCAAATCTTAAAAAAAAAAAAAAAAACTAAATATCTCCCTTCGGAGTGGACTTTGATTTCTAACTTTATAGATGTGCTTTATGCTAAAACATACGCACCACACACTAGCTAAAATTCAAAAAGTCAAAAAAAGTATAATAAAAAATGTTCTGGCTCTTCCAAGCTTTATAATGGCAGTGAATGGCTGTTGCGATTTTGAAGTCCGATAAAGTGCATCCATCCATCATAAAAAGTACTCCACATGATGTAATTTGTGTACAACAGTTAGCGGAAGCTAGAGATTATGGTTTGTAAAGTTTGAAATATGGATAGTTTTCTTACAAACCATAATCTCTAGCTTCCACTAACTGTATGCTATGCATACATCCTACTTCATCCGCTGGAACGGAACAGAAGCTAGAGATTATGGTTTATGAAGTTTTATAAATGGACGTTTTACTTGCAAAAATGCATCGATTTGCTTCAGGAGGCCTTTATTAACCCACTGGACTTATATGGAGTACTTTTTAAGATGGACGGATGCAGTTTATTGGACGTCTGTTGAATATTACCACCCATTCACTGCCATTATAAAGCTTGAAAGAGCCCAGACATTTTTCTCAAACTGTATTCATCTGAAAGAAGAAAGTCATATACAGTTGAAGTCAAAAGTTTGCATACACCTCGTAGAATCTGCAAAATGTGAATTATTTGACCAAAATAAGATCATACAAAATGCATGTTATTTTTTTTTTATTTAGTACCGACCTGAATGAGACATTTCGCATAAAAGACATTTACATATAGTCCACAAAAGAAAATACAAGAATTTGTAAGACCTGAAGGATTTTTCTGAAGGACAGTGGGCAGTTTAACTTTTCAGGACAAACAAGGGACTCTTGAACAACTATCCAAGTATATGTAAACTTTTGAACGGGGTCATTTTTATAAATTCAACTAATTTCTGTTGTGGACTATATGTCTTTTATGTGAAATATCTTATTCAGGTCAATACTAAATAAAAAAATAACATGCATTTTGTATGATCCCTCTTATTCTGGTCAAATACTTAACATTTTGCAGATGCTGCAAGGTGTACGTAAACTTTTGACTTCAACTGTACATCTAGGTAGGTCTTGAAGGTGAATAAATCATTTCATTTTTGGGCAAACTATACCTTTAAATCAGTGTATTAACTGAAAACATGCAAATATTTATTAAAATGCACAAAACAGAAAAACATACTACATTTGTGAGTAGTTAGAATCAATCACTAATGAAATCGCTAACAAACCAAGTCCGTCAAATGACATTGGAGATAGAAAACTAATTATTGTTCTCGTATATGTACCTGCTTTTCGATTTTTTTTTTTTTTTATTCTTGTAATTGATATTTCGCTTAAAATATTTCTGCTATATTTGTGCAACATTACTTCTTTAATCTCCTAATTGCACTTTTCGTTCTCGCAACAATATAATATAGCATCTACTGTAAATAGAGTGCACGCCTGCTTAAGTTTCTCCTTCGCTGTTTATTCTTTGCTAAATGAAGGAAGCGTAGGGAAAGTTAGTGACTTTTAGAAGAGTTCGTAAACAGCATTGATAAAGATGAGAAGATTCCAGACTCCAAATCAGAAGAGATGTTCATCAATGGACGAGTTTAGGTGGTGAGTTTCTAAACACTTTTGCTGATATTTATTAACAACCAGGAGAGACACAAATTAATGTTTGTTTTCTCTTCTGTGTTCATCTTTCCTCACATTTTCATGATTCAGATGATCTTCAAACGTGTTCAAACACCTGGCTCGCAGTTGTTCTCCAACACACAGTCCTCTGCAGTTTTTCAAATGGCTTTTTTCAAAATCAGTCCCATGGACAATTATGCAGAATGATCCGGGAAGGAAATTATCCATTTTTACCTTTCCTGATCCACATGTAACTGCTGAGATGGACTATTGGAGGACGTCACACATCTACAGACTACTTTATGACCACTTGTAGAACAGTCAACAAAATCGTGGTACAAACATTCACTGTTACCTAAATGTTCTAGTTCATCTTAAAGACTTCTTGCACATTTAATCTAATTTGCGAATGCTTTCTTGCTGATGAAGGTTGCTTGATTTCTTTGAAGGTAAGTGGATTGCTGTAATCGATCTTTATTTGAGAATGCAGAAGCTGATGTCGATGTTAACTGCTAAAAAAGCTAAATAAGAGTTTGCTAATGGCGCTTAAAGCATGATTATTACACAATAGCAGTGGTTTAGCATTTATCGCTTGTTTGCCTGCCAATTCATTGTTTGTAAAGTGCAGTAGTTCCTTTGTTAAAACAGTATTTTAAAAATTAACTTGCTACCGTGTAATGGTTGTATCGAGCTTTGCAAACTAACACGTTTATTAACACTTAAGGCATGAAATTAAAAGCTTGTTGAAAAAAAACTGCCATTAAATAAGTAAAAATGAAAAGTTTATTTGCAGATTTCACAGTCGTTTCAAACATTTATAAGCATGTGAATTATATTGTTATGTATATTGAAATGTCATTAAATTAGCATGAAAAAATAGCTGCTTTTAAATTATTTCTTAATATTATATCTCCTTCAGTAGAATTAAGTTAAAATCCCATAGAGTGTGCATTGGCATCCCATCATGCTTTGCGTTTTTGGGTTTTGGCTTTGGTTTTGGTTGTGCCGCTGGTCTTTGCCGCAGACTTCAGACTGACCTCCACTGGATAATGATCACTGATGTCAAGAGCCTGCCGTAGATAAATCACATTAATATATTATTTTCTTAATATATATATATATATATATATATATATATATATATATATATATATAAATAGCCATGTGTAATTAATATACTCACCTCTTCCTCTGAAAGTTTGTAAGCCGTCTGGAAGTTGAAAGGTTTTGCAGATTTCGGCACTACAGCTTTTAACATGTCACCCTTATACACCACGATCCTAGAACAAAATATTGTCCATCAACGAAAGAACGCAGCATTCAATGCCAGGCCAGTAGTTGGCGATGTTGCTTTGTAAAGAAGCATTACGCATCTGCGCGCATAACATTTTTTTACAAAGTTGTGTTTTTGTAGTTTACATGGAGGCAGAATTTTCAAAAACATGCACTTTGAAAACCACTGTCGTCTAAATGTACGGCCAAACGTTTTCAATTTTTGGTTAAAAACTCTAACTCTAACATAGCAGATTGAGTGGCTCGATGCTGTTTGACAGAAGCCCAGACATCTTAATATTATAAGTGATTTTTTTTTTTACACCGGACCTACAGAAAACTGATGCCTGTTCTGTTCCCAGCATACTTCTGACACAAAAGACAATAGAGCTTTATTCGAAGTAATGACATATTCAACTTTTTTGAAAGTTGGGGGGGGGGGGGGGTCAATGCATGCCATTGTACGGACTGTAGAGACAGATTTACTGCTTTAATTAGCGTGAGATGATGACCGCAATCTACCAAAGCAGCACAAATTAGCAGAGTCAAGGATAATCTGCCGCATCAAATCTACTAACAACACTGATACAAAATGGATTAAGACATGCTTTTTTGGATGTTTAGTAATGGTGCAAATACCACTAAACAAACTAAGACCAAACTCCAATTTCCAATTCTATCTCATTCGTACATATTTTTTACGAGGTGGCTACTTCATATAACCTCACTCGTACGATTTTGTACATTTTGTCTAGACCACAGTGACGGGGAGGTTTAGGGGCATAGGTCATTTGTACAAATTCATACAAATTGGGGAACTTGTAAACTACGTATGATTGGGCAAAAATCATACAAATTTGTACGAGTGAGGTCAGATGCAATTGTGTGAATTACACACCTTGTAAAATATGTACGAATTGCCTTGAGATCAGGTTGGCATGTCTTCAGTAAATCCTAAAAAAAAAAAAAAATTTTAAACCAAAGTGGGTTTGCATTGGTGTTAGTAAGCCGTTAGTAAATCTGACCCTGTAAATCCAGATTTCACAGGTTTGCATTTTCAATATGGTGTCTACGCCGTGTCTACACTGGGTATGAGTTTTGTCACATCGCATCATCTCCAACAGTTTGAGGCTGTCTACCATGAACATGCCAAAGTGAAACATCCAAATCCATTTTGTAGTGTTTCCAGAAGTATCGCAGGAGTGTGAGCTATGTCAGAAATAAAATGGGAGTCAGCGCTGATAGCCTCTCTCCATCTTTGCTTCCTGTTAGTGTAATCAAGCAATGTCGATGACAATCAGGCACATCTAAGCTAATAACAACAGGCAGATTTAAAAACAGATTTAGACATGCTTTTTTGGAGGTTAAATAATGTGCCCCATTATTTAACCTCCAAAAAATAACCTTGAATGATTCATTTAAATATTCTCTGAAAGGGAAACAAGGTCAGCCTCAAAAATAACTGTCCGCATGTTTGCATCGATAACATTTCATTGCCTGTCCAGTGCTAACCAATATGTAAAACCAACATATATGGCTAAATCGAACAACCTCACTTGTACGATTTTATACGATTTGTCTAGACCCCAGTGACGGGTAAGTATAGGGGTGGGGTTAGGGGTTGGGTCATTTTTGCAATTTCATATGAATTGGGGACTCATAAAATATGTGCAATTTAGCAAAAATCATACACTTGGGGTCGTACGAATTTGTACATTAGCCCCCTTGTAAAATATGAATGTACTGCCTTGAGATTGGGTCTTCGGTAAATCCTGACAGTACTTTTTAATTCCAAAGTGGGTTTTGCTGGTGCAAGATGTAGGTAAATCTATCCTTCGCAGACTTGCATGACATCTATGCGGTGTCTGCACTAGTTTTGTCATGTTGCTCCATTCAAGGCTGTCTACTATGAACTCGTGGGCAGTTGTTTACATATAGCGCCATAGCACTTTCCGTCCCAAGTTTGAGTCCTGGCTTGTGGACTTTTCCCGATCCCGCTGCCCCTTTCTTTCTCCCACTTCGCTTCTTGTCAATGTAATCGAGCAGTGTCAATGATAACCAGACGCATCTAATGTACTAACTACACAGGCGCAAAATTAAAGGTCCCATATTGTACACATTTCTGGAGGTTTATTTTAGTTGTTGATGTCCTTAAGAATATATATTTGCGGTATAAGTGCCAAAATCCATCTCAATATATTTTTACAGCTCCTTTTTTAGGAGCTCTGTCAAAAACAGGTCGATTTTGGCCCATCTAATTAATATTCATGAGCCTCTCTTCTGATTGGCCTGTTGTTTTCTGAGTGACGCACAGCCAGGCCAACCACAGGTGACTACGGTCATGTATGCTGTAAGCGAGCTCAGAGCAATAGAGAGAGCCTAGCCTGCTGTTACTCAACAGGATATTTTCAGAATGATCATTAATGTTTTTTCTTTTTCAAACACCGAATGCAGTAAGCTACATAACTTTTGCTTCAGTAAAGCCCCTTTCACAATGCACGCTGATTCTGGAAAATTATGGGAAAGAGCGCTGTGTGAACAAAAGCCAGAACCATAAAGGCAGTGTTGTAGTGATGATGCACGTTATCAAGCGACTCTTCACGACAAAAAAATACGTGCAAAGTGGAATGAAGCGGCGACCAGGCAGAGCCAGCTCCGCACTATCAGCGCTGAAGCACAGTTTGTTCAGCTTAGTTTCAGTTTAGTGAAACGTACGCGTCGCATTACATCTCACATCCAAACGTCACATGTCTTTATGGGTTGTGTCTAAAGCACACACAGATTCCGGAAAACAACTGTGAATGAACCAAATTAAACAATTCCGGAACAAATCGTGGGACACATTATCCGTGTATTTACCAGAATCGCTGTGTGAAAGAGGCTGAAGTTGACGTGCCACTGGTCTCTTATATTCACGTTGTTCGGGAGCCTGTGTAATGATGTAGTTTCGACATCTATCGACTGAACAGGGTTTTCTCCACTTGTTTTCGTGTTGTTGTTGCTTAGCAATGGAATGGATGCGTTGTTGTCTGGGTTTGACAAAAGGAGGGTGGGACGGTGGTTGGCGCTCGGGGCGGTGACTGAGTAGATCGGACGTCACATCGTTACGGAAGTCACAGCGGCTCGTGAAAATGTACAGCTACTTTAAGCAGGCTGTGTGCAGTTTACTGTGGATTGACTGTTTTGAAACTCATATGGTAGTTACATAGCCCCTAGACCTCAGTAATCATGAAAAAAGCCAGGAAATTTCGATTTTGACAATATGGGACCTTTAAATTTTCTGGGGAGTTAATTAATGGGCAACCCGAGTTTGAGTCCCAGCTCATAGAACTTTCCCGATTCCATCCCCCTCTCTCTCCCACTTCGCTTTCTGTCTTCTATACACTGTCCAATCAAATTAAAGGCAGAAAGGGTCCAGATTGACTAAACTAGGCAAATTAGCTTTAGATGATGACCAACACAATCTATTAAAAGCAGGCATGTCGATGATAATCAGGTGCATCTAATAATCAACAGCACAGTTGTACAGGGACAGTTTTTGGTTTTAAAGCTAAAGTTGATTTCTGCTGGTGAAAGCTGTTAGTAAATCTGGCCCTGTAAATCCATATTTCACAGCCTCGCACTTTAAGCATGGCATCTACACCATGTCTACACTGATTGTGAGTTTTGTCACATCGCGCCGTGACTCAACAGTTCGAGGTTGTCTACCATAAAACATCCAAATCCATTTGTACTGTTGCCGCGGGAGTGTGAACTACATCAGAAATGAAATGGAACTCTATTTGCTGTTTTCGGATCGGGCAGCAGATGTAAGGTGAGTGCATTTATATTTCTTGGCCTCACCTGTCGTAGGTGTGGTCGTTGGACTGGATGACTGTGGTGTCCACGTCGTCCCCAATCAGCCAGTGGAAATTGGTATCGGTGCGAATCCTGATGGCCTTCATCTTCTTCTTGCTGACGTAGGCACCATCCGCGTTGAAGTCGCCAAGGATCATGACGTTCTGTAAGACAGCGTGAGCTTTTTCTTAAATTCCAATCAGTTTTTATCCAAACCAGAGCACACTTGTGTATTTTAGTTGGGTGAGAACATTAGATAAAGATCTCCTCATTAGATAAACAATAAGCTCACATCCTCAAAATCTGTACATAAACGCGTACTTGGTGGACGCTTTATCCTAAACAGCTTGAACTGTACATTTCCTCTGGAATGTGCTATGGTTGCATAGGGTTTAACTTACATCCGTCTTCCATTTATCTTTGACGTGCATAAAGACGTCGTATAGTTCATCCAGTTCCTTCTGTGAGTCTTTAGGCTTTGTGTGAACGGGAATCAGCACCAAATCTTTCATCACTAAAAGAGACAGACAAAAATGACGATGATTGAGCTCATGTGTTCAACCTCGAGGTACATGCAATTGCAATAAACAGGTGAATACCACCTTCTATTCTGGTCAGTTTTTAAAATTAGTTGTATGGACCACTTTTATGATGGTTTTACATCTTCTGATGAAGTTTAAACCTTCCCGTTTTACAAAGGAAAGTCACACAGGACTACATGAGGGTGAGTAAATGATCTCAGACTTCTCCCTTAAGTCTTTTCTAGTCTAAAGCATAAATTGAAATGTACTTGTCTAAGATTTAACAGAGACCGTTTACCTGTGTTTTTACAGTTGAAACGCAGAATGAAAGGCTCTCGAGAGAAAGCGTCCTCGTCACCCACTTGATTGTCTTCATATTGGTATGTGTCGACCAGTTTGGCCTCATCTTCTCTATTAGAAATGAGCAAAAAAGTTAATTGAACAAAAATGTTCAGATAATGTACTCATCCCCTTGTCATCCAAGATGTTCATGTCTTTCTTTCTTCAGTCGTAAAGAAATTACGTTTTGTGAGGAAAACATGATTTCTCTCCATATAGTGGTGTTCTATGGTGCCCCAAATTTGAACTTCCAAAATTCAGTTTAAATGCAGCTTCAAACGATCCCAGCCAAGGATGAAGGGTCTTATCAAGAGGGTCAAGACAGTTGGTATGTCGAAAAACTCCCTGTTTTACCTTTTTTGTTAAGGGTGTTTGATTTTCTTTGCATGTTCACTTTGCAAACATTGGGTCGGTACTTCTGCTGGGATTGTTTAGAATCGCATTTGGGATCGTTTGAAGGCGCGTTTTGGAAAGTTCAAACTCGGGCCACCATAGAAGTCCACCATATGGAGAAAAATGAAATGTTTTCCTCAAAAACATAACTTAATTATGACTGAAGAAAGAAAGACATGAACATCTTGGATGGCAAGGGGGTGAGTACATTATATGTACATTATTGTTCTGGAAGTGATTTTCTCTTTAAGGCAAATGCTACAAAATTTTTCAGCTGAACAATTGCCGATACTCTACCAAATGCTGTACCTGTAGAAACAGACAAACTGCTCCTTATAAAGACTCCGGCCCAGCCTGGCGCTTCCCACCATTTTGAAGGGATGTTTCTTATTAGTTCTGTAGGAGATAAAGTGAGTTATACGGTAAGTTGCGCTTGGGTTAGGTTTTCGGCCTACAAATGGTGAAGAGAATCTCTGAGGGTTCATACGGACCCGGTCTTGTTGAGCTCCTGCAGAAATTTGTCGATGGCTTTGCCTTTTTTGTCCACCACCTCCAGAATAACGATTATACTGTATCTGGAGAAGATCTGCAAGGAAAGAGTGTCGTGTCCATGTTAAAAAACTACTTCTAAGCTATTACTATGTGATTTTCTTAGACAATAAGATTATAAATTCACCTTAATGAGCTGTTTAACAACTTTTTTATCTGACAGCTTGCTCGGGCCCATACGTCTGATGTTAAAAGATGCGATCTTCATGATGCCGACCTTCAGAAGACCAGAAAAACAAGACAAAGGGTAAATGAGCTTCGCGACAAGAAACACCGGATGTTTTCAGGTCTGTTTGGTCCATCGTGAGGAATTTCTATACCATTTTCCTGTTATAAATCTCAAAAGGATGTTAAACAGGATGTATTGTTTTTACACAGGAAACTCTTATATAGAGTTTAAAAAAGAGCTGACATGTCAGACTATGCAAGACCACAGCGGAGCCGTCAGAGACAGAGTGGAAAACCACAGTGACTGTCATTTCAAGAGTTTCGAAATCGAAATGTACTCAAAACAACTTCTTTTGATTGCATAATTTCATCTAAGAGGCTTCAATGCACCCGTACACAGTGGGAAAACACAATATTAACACATTCAAGAATCATCTTCAAACTTGAATTTAAAAAAAAAAAAATGACATATCTTTTATTAAATGCAATTAAATGTTTTATGCATTTAAAGGTATTGTTTTAGAAGCAAACACACATATAAATCAGCTCTTACCGAAGCTGCTTTCGTTTACAGTGAAGTCTCAATTTGTTTTCCTGTGTTGTCCGTTAGGCAGCCAGCGAGCAATGAATGGCTGCTCATTTGAAAACAGGCCGTGCCTACTTCCTGCTTTTTTATCAGCTAGGGTTTCTGTCGCACAGATGTCTCGTAAAAAGGACAACTTGCTGGGAGGACCTTGCTGATTGATAACAGAGTCATTTCTGTATTAATTTATAGCAGGCTTGACACGGGGGTAACCGCATAGCCGTGAGTTTAAAGATCAACTGAGCTGACTGTCAAAAACAAGAGCCTGTTTGAATGAATTTTCCTTTTTGAAACCTTACCCATCAGATTAATAGTGCAGTTCAAACACAAACCTAAAGGAGCTTTTTTTTTTATTTTTTATCTACAGCTAAACCTGAACAAACGGGTTTCCCGCCTTTTCCAGACAATCGGTTATATTCATCATCTAACCCTCGATTACTAAAAAGGAAATAAAAAGGAATTCTGAGATCGTCTTTTTTTCCCTCACAATTGGACTTTATAACTCTTCAGAGGGAAAAAGTCAGAACTGCAGTTTTTTTGTATCTTGCAATTGTGTTTTTAAAATCTTTTGACCTTATATCCCGCAATTCTGACTTTTTTTCTCAGAATTGTGAGATATAAACTCGTAATTGCGAGTTGTAAAATCAGAATTGTGTGCAAACACAATTCTGACAAACAAAGTCACAATTCTGAGAAATAAAGTCAGAACTGCGTGATATAAACTCACAATTCTGACTTTTTTCTCAGAATTGAGATATAAACTCGCAATTGCGAGTTGTAAAGTCAGAATTGTTAGATATAAACTCACAATTCTGAAAAAAAATCACAATTGTGTGTATGTCATGCAATACTGACTTTATTTCTCCGAACTGTGTTTTTCTTTCAATTCTCACTTTATAACTCGCAATTGTGAATTTATGTCATGCAATTCTGACTTTGTTTCTCAGAAATGCCAGTTTATATCTCACAATTCTGACTTTATAACTTACAATTTCAAGTTTATTTTACTGAATTGTGACTTTATTTGAGAAATTAGGTCAGAATTGCCTGATATAAACTCCCAATTGCAACTTATAAAGTCAGAATTGAGAGAAAAACACAATTCGGAGAAATAAAGTCAGTATTGCATGACAAACACTCACAATTGTGACTTTTTCTTTAGAATTGCGAGTTTATATCTAACAATTCTGAGGAAAAAATTTAGAATTGTAAGTTTATATCATGCAATTCTGACATTATTTCTCCAAATTCTGACTTTATTTCTCTGAATTCTGACTTTGTTTCTCATAATTGTGTTTGCTCGCACTTTGCGACTTTACAACTCGCTATCATGAGTTTATCGCTCACAATTCTGACTTTATAACTCGCGATTGCAAGTTTATTTTACTCGATTGTGACTTTATTTGAGAAATTAGGTTGGAATTGCCTGATATAAACTCCCAATTGCAAGTTATAAAGTCAGAATTGAGAGAAAAACACAATTCGGAGAAATAAAGTCAGTATTGCATGACAAACACTCACAATTGTGACTTTTTCTTTAGAATTGCGAGTTTACATCTAACAATTCTGAGGAAAAAATGTAGAATTGTAAGTTTATATCATGCAATTCTGACATTATTTCTCTGAATTCTGACTTTGTTTCTCAGAATTGTGTTTGCTCGCACTTTGCGACTTTACAACTCACTATTATGAGTTTATATCTCACAATTCTGACTTTATAACTCGCGATTGCAAGTTTATTTTACTCGATTGTGACTTTATTTGAGAAATTAGGTTGGAATTGGCTGATATAAAATCCCAAATGCAAGTTATAAAGTCAGTGAGGTACAAACTCGCAATTGCGATACAAGGGGCAAATATATGTTTAAATGATGCAATTCTGAGAAAAAAAATGTCCCAATTGTGACTATATCTCGAAATTCGGACTATTTTTCCTCAAAATTGTGAGATATAACTCACAACTGCGTGTTCAATCAGAATTGTAAGAAAGAAATAAAGTCGCAATTCTGAGAAATAAATACAGAATTGCAAGATATAAAGTCACAAGCTTTTTTTCTCACAACTGTGAGTTTATATTATGAAAATAAAGTCTGAATTGTAAGAAAAAGTCAGAATTGTGAGGAAAAAGTCAGAACTGCTAAATACAAACTTGCAATTGCAGTTAAAAAAGTCAGAATTGTGACTTTTTCTTTAGAATTGCGAGTTTATATCTAACAATTCTGAGGAAAAAATGTAGAATTGTAAGTTTATATCATGCAATTCTGACTTTATTTCTCCAAATTCTGACTTTGTTTCTCAGAATTGTGTTTGCTCACACTTTGCGACTCTACAACTCACTATTATGAGTTTATATCTCACAATTCTGACTTTATAACTCACAATTGCAAGTTTATTTTACTCGATTGTGACTTTATTTGAGAAATTAGGTTGGAATTGGCTGATATAAAATCCCAAATGCAAGTTATAAAGTCTGTGAGGTACAAACTCGCAATTGCGATACAAGGGGCAAATGTATGTTTAAATGATGCAATGCTGAGAAAAAAATGTCCCAATTGTGACTATATCTCGAAATTCGGACTATTTTTCCTTAAAATTGTGAGATATAACTCACAACTGCGTGTTCAATCAGAATTGTAAGAAAGAAATAAAGTCGCAATTCTGAGAAATAAATACAGAATTGCAAGATATAAAGTCACAAACTTTTTTTCTCACAACTGTGAGTTTATATTATGAAAATAAAGTCTGAATTGTAAGAAAAAGTCAGAATTGTGAGGAAAAAGTCAGAACTGCTAAATACAAACTTGCAATTGCAGTTAAAAAAGTCAGAATTGTGACTTTTTCTTTAGAATTGCGAGTTTATATCTAACAATTCTGAGGAAAAAATTTAGAATTGTAAGTTTATATCATGCAATTCTGACTTTATTTCTCCAAATTCTGACTTTGTTTCTCAGAATTGTGTTTGCTCACACTTTGCGACTTTACAACTCACTATTATGAGTTTATATCTCACAATTCTGACTTTATAACTCACAATTGCAAGTTTATTTTACTCAATTGTGACTTTATTTGAGAAATTAGGTTGGAATTGGCTGATATAAAATCCCAAATGCAAGTTATAAAGTCTGTGAGGTACAAACTCGCAATTGCGATACAAGGGGCAAATGTATGTTTAAATGATGCAATTCTGAGAAAAAAAATGTCCCAATTGTGACTATATCTCGAAATTCTGACTATTTTTCCTCAAAATTGTGAGATATAACTCACAATTGCGTGATTAATCAGAATTGTAAGAAATAACATAAAGTCGCAATTCTGAGAAATAAATACAGTATTGCGAGATATAGTCAAAATTTGCAAGATACAAAGTCACAAACTTTTTTTCTCACAATTGTGAGTTTATATTATGAAAATAAAGTCTGAATTGTAAGAAAAAGTCAGAATTGTGAGGAAAAAGTCAGAACTGCTAAATACAAACTTGCAATTGCAGTTAAAAAAGTCAGAATTGTGAGTTTTTCTCGTACAATTAGGATTTTTTAACATATAGTCTAAATGTGAGTTTATATCTCACACTTCTGAGAAAACAGTCAGAATTGTGACTATCTCAGAACTGCGAGTTTATCTCTTCCAATTATAATTTTTAACACATAATTGCAAGTTTATACAGTATTATAATTCTAAGAAAAAGTCAGAATTGTAACTTTGTATCTCAGAATTGCGAGTTTATCTCTTACAATTAGGATGTTTTTTTTACATATAGTATAAATGCGAGTTTATATCTCGAAATTCTGAGAAAGAAAGCTAAAATTGTGACTATGTCTCAGAATTGCGAGTTTAATTAGGATTTTTAACACATAATTGTGAGTTTATATCTCATAATTCTGAGGAAAAAGTCAGAATTGTGACTTCATATCTCAGAAATGCAAGTTTAAAAAAGTTATTTCAACTTAAAACAATTTGTTATCCCATTGATCTAATTTTCTTTTTTAGTCAACTGAAATATCCAAGCTTTCACTTAAATTAACATGAAGAAACTTAAAATTCAAGTTGACTAAACTAAAAAGTTAGTGTGGTAACAAAGTATTTTAAGTTAAAATAACTTTTTTTTTACAGTTTTGCAATTCTGAGAAAAAAGTCAGAATTGTAACTTTATATCTCAGAATTGCGAGTTTATCTCTTACAATTAGGATTTTAACATATAGTCTAAATGTGAGTTTATATCTCATAATTATGAGGAAAAACTCAGAATTGTGACTATATATCTCAGAATTGCGAGTTCATTTCTTAAAATTACGATTTTTAACACAATTGCGAGTTTATAACGCACAATTCTGAGAAAAAAGTCAGAATTTTGACTATATATAAGAATTGCTAGTTTATTTCTTACAATTAGGATTTTTTAACAGCTTAAATGCGACTATATCTCGCAATTCTGAGAAAAGAGTCTGAATTGTGAATTTATATCTCAGAATTGCAAGTTTATCTTTTACAATTAGGATTTTTTAACATATAGTCTAAATGCGAGTTTATATATTCACTGCAAAAAAAGTTATTGCACCTTAAAATAATTTGTTACCCCTTTGATTTAATTTTTTTGTTTAGTCAACTAAAATATCCAAGTTTTCACTTAAATTAACATGAAGTAACTTAAAATTTCGAGTTGACTAAACTTAAAAAAAATTAAGTTAGTGTGGTAACAAAGGATTTTTAGTTAAAATAATTCTTTTTTTAGTGTTGCAATTCTGAGAATAAACTCAGAATTGCGAGTTTATCTCTTACAATTAGGATTTTTTTAACATATAGTCTAAATGTGAGTTTATATCAATTCTATAGAAAAAGTATATATAAATTCTGAGATATATCAAAAATATATCAAAAAAGTATATATCAATTCTGAGAAAAAGTCAGAATTGTGACTATATATCTCAGAATTGCGAGTTCATTTCTTAAAATTACGATTTTTAACACAATTGCGAGTTTATAGCGCACAATTCTGAGAAAAAAGTCAGAATTTTGACTATATATCAGAATTGCGAGTTTATTTCTTACAATTAGGATTTTTTTAACAGCTTAAATGCGACTATATCTCGCAATTCTGAAAAAAAAGTCAGAATTGTGACAATATATCTCAGAATTGCGAGTTCATTTCTTAAAATTACGATTTTTTTTAACATATAGTCTAAATGTGAGTTTATATCTCACAATTCTGAGAAAAAGTCAGAATTGTGACTATATATCTCAGAATTGCGAGTTCATTTCTTAAAATTACGATTTTTAACACAATTGCGAGTTTATGACGCACAATTCTGAGAAAAAAATACAGAATTGTGACTATATATAAGAATTGCTAGTTTATTTCTTACAATTAGGATTTTTTTAACAGCTTAAATGCGACTATATCTCGCAATTCTGAGAAAAAAAGTCTGAATTGTGAATTTATATCTCAGAATTGTGAGTTTATCTCTTACAATTAGGATTTATTAACATATAGTCTTAATGCGAGTTTATATATTCACTGCAAAAAAAGTTATTGCACCTTAAAATAATTTGTTACCTCTTTGATTAAATTTTTTTTGTTTAGTCAACTAAAGTTTTCACTTAAATTAACATGAAGTAACTTAAAATTTTGAGTTGACTAAACTTAAAAAAAATTAAGTTGGTGTGGTAACAAAGGATTTTTAGTTAAAATAATTCTTTTTTTAGTGTTGCAATTCTGAGAATAAACTCAGAATTGCGAGTTTATCTCTTACAATTAGGATTTTTTTAACATATAGTCTAAATGTGAGTTTATATCAATTCTATAGAAAAAGTATATATAAATTCTGAGATATATCAAAAATATATCAAAAAAGTATATATCAATTCTGAGAAAAAGTCAGAATTGTGACTATATATCTCAGAATTGCGAGTTCATTTCTTAAAATTACGATTTTTAACACAATTGCGAGTTTATAGCGCACAATTCTGAGAAAAAAGTCAGAATTTTGACTATATATCAGAATTGCGAGTTTATTTCTTACAATTAGGATTTTTTTAACAGCTTAAATGCGACTATATCTCGCAATTCTGAAAAAAAAGTCAGAATTGTGACAATATATCTCAGAATTGCGAGTTCATTTCTTAAAATTACGATTTTTTTTAACATATAGTCTAAATGTGAGTTTATATCTCACAATTCTGAGAAAAAGTCAGAATTGTGACTATATATCTCAGAATTGCGAGTTCATTTCTTAAAATTACGATTTTTAACACAATTGCGAGTTTATGACGCACAATTCTGAGAAAAAAATACAGAATTGTGACTATATATAAGAATTGCTAGTTTATTTCTTACAATTAGGATTTTTTTAACAGCTTAAATGCGACTATATCTCGCAATTCTGAGAAAAAAAGTCTGAATTGTGAATTTATATCTCAGAATTGTGAGTTTATCTCTTACAATTAGGATTTATTAACATATAGTCTTAATGCGAGTTTATATATTCACTGCAAAAAAAGTTATTGCACCTTAAAATAATTTGTTACCTCTTTGATTAAATTTTTTTTTGTTTAGTCAACTAAAGTTTTCACTTAAATTAACATGAAGTAACTTAAAATTTTGAGTTGACTAAACTTAAAAAAAATTAAGTTGGTGTGGTAACAAAGGATTTTTAGTTAAAATAATTCTTTTTTTAGTGTTGCAATTCTGAGAATAAACTCAGAATTGCGAGTTTATCTCTTACAATCAGGATTTTTTAACATATAGTCTAAATGTGAGTTTATATCAATTCTATAGAAAAAGTATATATAAATTCTGAGATGTATCAAAAATATATCAAAAAAGTATATATCAATTCTGAGAAAAAGTCAGAATTGTGACTATATATCTCAGAATTGCGAGTTCATTTCTTAAAATTACGATTTTTAACACAATTGCGAGTTTATAACGCACAATTCTGAGAAAAAAGTCAGAATTTTGACTATATATCAGAATTGCGAGTTTATTTCTTACAATTAGGATTTTTTAACAGCTTAAATGCGACTATATCTCGCAATTCTGAAAAAAAGTCAGAATTGTGACTATATATCTCAGAATTGCGAGTTCATTTCTTAAAATTACGATTTTTTTAACATATAGTCTAAATGTGAGTTTATATCTCACAATTCTGAGAAAAAGTCAGAATTGTGACTATATATCTCAGAATTGCGAGTTCATTTCTTAAAATTACGATTTTTAACACAATTGCGAGTTTATGACGCACAATTCTGAGAAAAAAATACAGAATTGTGACTATATATAAGAATTGCTAGTTTATTTCTTACAATTAGGATTTTTTTAACAGCTTAAATGCGACTATATCTCGCAATTCTGAGAAAAAAAGTCTGAATTGTGAATTTATATCTCAGAATTGTGAGTTTATCTCTTACAATTAGGATTTATTAACATATAGTCTTAATGCGAGTTTATATATTCACTGCAAAAAAAGTTATTGCACCTTAAAATAATTTGTTACCTCTTTGATTAAATTTTTTTTGTTTAGTCAACTAAAGTTTTCACTTAAATTAACATGAAGTAACTTAAAATTTTGAGTTGACTAAACTTAAAAAAAATTAAGTTGGTGTGGTAACAAAGGATTTTTAGTTAAAATAATTCTTTTTTTAGT
This sequence comes from Garra rufa, assembly GCF_049309525.1. Classification (NCBI taxonomy): domain Eukaryota; kingdom Metazoa; phylum Chordata; class Actinopteri; order Cypriniformes; family Cyprinidae; genus Garra; species Garra rufa. The sequence continues at coordinate 1,682,278 of NC_133367.1, forward strand.
GTTGCAATTCTGAGAATAAACTCAGAATTGCGAGTTTATCTCTTACAATCAGGATTTTTTAACATATAGTCTAAATGTGAGTTTATATCAATTCTATAGAAAAAGTATATATAAATTCTGAGATATATCAAAAATATATCAAAAAAGTATATATCAATTCTGAGAAAAAGTCAGAATTGTGACTATATATCTCAGAATTGCGAGTTCATTTCTTAAAATTACGATTTTTAACACAATTGCGAGTTTATAACGCACAATTCTGAGAAAAAAGTCAGAATTTTGACTATATATCAGAATTGCGAGTTTATTTCTTACAATTAGGATTTTTTAACAGCTTAAATGCGACTATATCTCGCAATTCTGAAAAAAAAGTCAGAATTGTGACTATATATCTCAGAATTGCGAGTTCATTTCTTAAAATTACGATTTTTTTAACATATAGTCTAAATGTGAGTTTATATTTCACAATTCTGAGAAAAAGTCAGAATTGTGACTATATATCTCAGAATTGCGAGTTCATTTCTTAAAATTACGATTTTTAACACAATTGCGAGTTTATGACGCACAATTCTGAGAAAAAAATACAGAATTGTGACTATATATAAGAATTGCTAGTTTATTTCTTACAATTAGGATTTTTTAACAGCTTAAATGCGACTATATCTCGCAATTCTGAGAAAAAAAGTCTGAATTGTGAATTTATATCTCAGAATTGTGAGTTTATCTCTTACAATTAGGATTTATTAACATAGTCTTAATGCGAGTTTATATATTCACTGCAAAAAAAGTTATTGCACCTTAAAATAATTTGTTACCTCTTTGATTAAATTTTTTTTGTTTAGTCAACTAAAGTTTTCACTTAAATTAACATGAAGTAACTTAAAATTTTGAGTTGACTAAACTTAAAAAAAATTAAGTTGGTGTGGTAACAAAGGATTTTTAGTTAAAATAATTCTTTTTTTAGTGTTGCAATTCTGAGAATAAACTCAGAATTGCGAGTTTATCTCTTACAATCAGGATTTTTTAACATATAGTCTAAATGTGAGTTTATATCAATTCTATAGAAAAAGTATATATAAATTCTGAGATATATCAAAAATATATCAAAAAAGTATATATCAATTCTGAGAAAAAGTCAGAATTGTGACTATATATCACAGAATTGCGAGTTCATTTCTTAAAATTACGATTTTTGACACAATTGCGAGTTTATAACGCACAATTCTGAGAAAAAAGTCAGAATTTTGACTATATATCAGAATTGCGAGTTTATTTCTTACAATTAGGATTTTTTAACGTAGCTTAAATGCGACTATATCTCGCAATTCTGGAAAAAAAAGTCAGAATTGTGACTATATATCTCAGAATTGCGAGTTCATTTCTTAAAATTACGATTTTTAACACAATTGCGAGTTTATAGCGCACAATTCTGAGAAAAAAGTCAGAATTTTGACTATATATCAGAATTGCGAGTTTATTTCTTACAATTAGGATTTTTTAACATAGCTTAAATGCGACTATATCTCGCAATTCTGAAAAAAAAGTCAGAATTGTGACTATATATCTCAGAATTGCGAGTTCATTTCTTAAAATTATGATTTTTAACACAATTGCAAGTTTATAGCGCACAATTCTGAGAAAAAAGTCAGAATTTTGACTATATATCAGAATTGCGAGTTTATTTCTTACAATTAGGATTTTTTAACATAGCTTAAATGCGACTATATCTCGCAATTCTGAAAAAAAAGTCAGAATTGTGACTATATATCTCAGAATTGCGAGTTCATTTCTTAAAATTACGATTTTTAACACAATTGCAAGTTTATAGCGCACAATTCTGAGAAAAAAGTCAGAATTTTGACTATATATCAGAATTGCGAGTTTATTTCTTACAATTAGGATTTTTTAACATAGCTTAAATGCGACTATATCTCGCAATTCTGGGAAAAAAAGTCAGAATTGTGACTATATATCTCAGAATTGCGAGTTCATTTCTTAAAATTACGATTTTTAACACAATTGCAAGTTTATAGCGCACAATTCTGAGAAAATGTCAGAATTTTGACTATATATCAGAATTGCGAGTTTATTTCTTACAATTAGGATTTTTTAACATAGCTTAAATGCGACTATATCTCGCAATTCTGAAAAAAAAGTCAGAATTGTGACTATATATCTCAGAATTGCGAGTTCATTTCTTAAAATTACGATTTTTAACACAATTGCGAGTTTATGACGCACAATTCTGAGAAAAAAATACAGAATTGTGACTATATATCAGAATTGAGAGTTTATTTCTTACAATTAGGATTTTTTTTATCATATAACCTAAATGTAAGTTTATATCTCGTAATTCTAAGAAAAAAGTCAGAATTTGTGTATCACGCAATTCTGAGAAAAAACCTGGTTATCTAAACCTGGCCGTTCCCGCCATTTCCTGACATCAAGCCCAAAATGCAACATTTTGGCGCCAAACCATTTTATTAATTAAATGAAACCTTTTCATGTGATAATTTTACTATACATTTACATGACTAATGAGTCGTTCAATCTGTCTGTCTGTCTGTCTGTCTGTCTGTCTGTCTGTCTGTCCAGCTAAACCTGAATAGACATTTCCCACCATTTTCCTGACACCAGGTTTTCTTGTTGTTTTTTAAATTCCTCAAATCCTCTGAACCTGCTGTAGCTCAAATGTTGTTTTGGCTCACCAGTCTTCACTGTACTCATATTTCACTTCGCTATGGTGGCGCTGACTGCATTTCAAGCGGAATAACAACACTGCACCTGGATTGTCCAGACATGAATTCCATGCCAATGGCAGTTGTGAACACAAAGAACCTGTAGCATTGACTGTAGCGGCAATGTGGAGAAATATTTAACTTTAAGTTACATTTTAACAACTAAACCTCCAAAACAATGTCCCGTTTATTTACTAACCTCAACAGCAGAATTTCTAATGCAGTTCCTATATCATTTCCTACAAATAAGCACACTACACTGCATCCTTTAGGCAGCAGCTTCCTGTTACACCTGACAGATGGATACTGATGGCTCTTTTGTTTTACTATTTTTAGTTTTAGTTTTTTACTTTACAGGTTCGCTTGTCTCTTGAACAACTGAATTATATCATTCTGTCCTACCTGGCAATTATTTCCCCAACTTCCAGTGCAGCTTTGAACACGTTTTGGCTGTAATGAGAAAGATTGTATTGTCTGGACTCACCTGCGCGCTTCGGCTTTCCACTTCCTAGTGAATGTTTGCCTAGAGGGAGGATCTGTTTCGATGTTTCGAGGGATGCCCAAGTTGGGGCTGGGCCAAATTGCTTGACAGGTTCCTGCGTCTAGCCAATCAGGACACAGGTGTCTATTATAAGTAATTCTGCAATTTTTACCAATCTCAGTAAATTTTACAGTCCTTTTCTTCACTGCATCTTTGAACCACTGCTTGGGTAAGTTAAGTTTTTTTTTTTCTTAAATCTTAATTTGTACTTTTGAAATGTTTTTGAAGAGTAAGATTTTTTCCTTTTTTTTTTTTTTAAGTCTTATCTGCTCACCAAGCCTGAATTTATTTGATCCGAAGTACAGTAAAAACAGTAAAAATTTAAAATATTTCTTACTATGTAAAATACCTGTTTTCTATTTGAATATATTTTAAAATCTAATTTATTTGTGATTTCAAAGCTGAATTTTTATTGAATTAGTATTCTGATTTGGTGCTTAAAAACATTTATTGTTATTCTTATTATGTTGAAAACAGCTCAGTAGAATTTTTTCAGGTTTCTTTGATGAATAGAAAATTCAGAAAAACAGCCTTTAACTGAAATAGAAATCTTTTGTCACATTACTTACATCACTTTTGATCAATTTAAAACATCCCTCCTAAATAAAAGCATTCATTTCTATAATTTCTTTACCAATTCTTTTCATATAAATGCTATCTTTGGATCTTTCTATTCATCAAGGAATCCTAAAAATTGTTTCAAAAAAATTTAATAAAACATTTCTTTAACAGCAAATCAGAATATTAGAATGATTTCTGAAGGATCATGTGAGTGATGATGCTGAAAATGTAGCTTTGATCGCAGGATTAAATTACATTTTAAAATATATTCAAATAGAAATTAGTTATTTGAAATAGTAAAAATATTTCAAAATTTTACTGTTTTTGCTGTACTCTGGATCAAATAAATGCAGGCTTGGTGAGCAGAAGAGACTTCTTTAAAAAACATTAAAATCTGACTGTTCAAAAACTTTTGACTGGTTGTGTGTTTATACATGTATGTATTCATTTCTAGTGTCTAGACTCAGAATCAAGGTTCTTGTGTTTTTATATTCCTACTATGTAGTCAAAATATTATTTAAGAATATTTGGGGTTATCTAAATTTTGTTCTTAGACTCTTTAAATTATCATCTTAATTTTTAGATAAGAATAAATGTTTTAAAAAGTCTCCAGACAGCTTAACATCATCTCAGCATTTGCACTGCAAATAAATAAAATAAATGTAAAAAATAAATTAAAAAATAATAATAAAATCCACCAGTGGGATAAAAAAAAACATCTTAATTCAAAGGGAAAACAAGATTATTTTTACCTGCCCCATCGGCAGATATTTTGTCTTGTTCTTTAAGAAAACTTCTAAGAAAACAAGACTTTTGTTACTTGAGAAATCACTACTTTTCAAGTAAATGTTTCTTGATTCAATGTTTAGATATTTATAGAAAACAAGACAAAAATACTAAGCAAGAAGGCGAATCAAACAAGCTTCTTGCGTTTTTATAGCACTCCGATGTTTTTTGGGGGCAAAATATTTCCAAATGTATGTGGTCACATCTGTGAATACAAATCATGTAAATGAATCCCCCAAACTTGCCTCTGCTTGTCCGCTGTTGAATGAGGGGGGGATGTGAAAACACTGAATGCTGAAATCCATGACTTTGGATGTAAACTACAGCCATTGTCACAAATTAGATTTCGGATGGGGTGTCATGTTCCCGACAGATTGTCGTCCATATGCGGCTTGAATGCAAAGGCGATTTTAATCGACGTCTGAGCACTGTAACTAATTTCTACCCCTTTCAGAGAAACCCTCAGGGCATAAAAGAACCCCCTGCACCAACTGGCCCAAAACCAAGTCATGGACATGGCTTCACATAGACCTTTGTCTAGTCCAACTGATGATTTTGTCCAGTGCATTTGTGAATGAATAGACATGTTCTTCAGCCTTGGTTAAGAAGGTTCACTTCCTTCTCCACTAGCTCCTACATGCCCCTTTTTTTAATTTAGACAACATTTTAGAAGACATTATCTTGTCTGGTGATCTTGTGGTAAACACCTCTGGCGACTCCTGCAACAGGTTCTTCCACTTGTAATTGCTTTAAAGTGATTCAAGTGATTCGCAACAGCTTTCTAAGACAAAAATAAAGAGTGTGTCACTGTATGTGTTGACAACTGCATAAGATAGTCATTCACAAATGTATAAACCTCACGCCTGTCTGCAGTAGGCATGGCCAGAAATAAGCTCTTTATATTTATTATATTCATCATTCCATGTAGATTTGCATTTCTATTTTACAGAAAGCACCATTAATTTGGCTCTTTAACATTTGACAGGCATCATGAAGGTTGCATCTTTCAACATCCAGAGATTTGGGAAATCAAAACTCTCAGATCCGTTCGTAATGAAAACCCTGGTCAAGGTGAGGCCCGTCCACACGTGCAGAAGGTCCACAGTCATCTAAAATACATGTGAAGCATCACATTTTACAGTGACTTTACTCTTGAATCAGTGATGTTTATGTCTGATTAATGTCTGAAAAATGAAAAAAAATGAAAGATTAATCCTTCACGGGAGGAGCTGCATGTGCGGCACGACAACGATAATGATTTGTTTTCATGTCGATCCCTTTCTCCAGATAGTGTCACGCTATGACATCATTGTTATTCTCGAAGTGGTGGATTCTAGCGGACAGTCAGTGGATGATTTCCTCGAAGAGCTGAATAAGTGAGTCAACAGGTGTGTGTTTTTTTAAGTAAAACCCCGTTATTACTTGACCATAGTAACCATGACTGGCTGCTCCTCAACAGGTTCAACAAGACCCATCATTACACCTTGGAGATCAGCACACGCCTGGGAAGAGGAAATTACAAAGAACAGTTCATGTTTCTTTACAGGTAACTGTCGCATATTGAAAATAACTCTAACTTTTCAAATCAGGATAGACGCCATTTGGAATTTAAAATGGATGAAGAACCATCCTCTAACATTCCCATCAGGTTCCAGTGATGTTATAACCAAAAACAAAATGTCCTAGTATGCAAGTTTTTTTTTTTTTTCACTTTGTTTTTTACATTTTTGTCTGTTTTGGAAAGATGTTTTGTCAGCTAAACAATTAGCATGCTGTTAAACAGTACTAAACACACCATATTCTGTCCCCCGCGGTCTTATTTTTATTCCCGTCAAAAATTAAACATGGCGAAATTACTCTATATGTCTGCTGAACAATTACCTGTTAAACAACAGTACAATCCATTGGACACACCAAACTTCAGTTCCCTCCCAGTCTCATTTTTATTCCCGTCAAATATTATGGCGGAATGGCGCTATATTACCTTAATAACATCTAGCCTATGTCTGAAAGTGTTTTATGTTTTATCAGCTGAACAATTGGCATGTTGTTAAACAACAGATGGCTACGATCCATTGAATTCGCAATACTTCAATCCCTCACGGTCTCATTTTTATGCACCTCAAAATTTAAACATGGCGGAATGGCGCTAAATATGTATGTCTGCAAATTCCTGAGGTTTTGTCAGCTAAACAATTGTTAAACAACAGTTAAATCAATTGAACGCACTGACCTTCAATTCCTCAAGGTCTTGTTTTTATTCTCGTTAAAAATTAAACATGGTGGAATGGCCCTATATTTACGTCTAGATATATGGAAATTTCTTGTTTTTCATCAACTGAACAATCGGTTAAACAACAGTAGCCTACAAATTCATAAAACTTGCCGTGCTTTCTCATTTATATTCCTGTCAAAATTTAAACATGGCTGAATGGTGCTAAATGCACTTATTAACGTCTATATGTCTTTAAATTTATTATGTTTCGTCAGCTGAACAATCAACAGTTAAACAACAGTACAAACCGTACGCGATACTTCAATCCCTCACAGTCTCATTTTTATTCCTGTCAAAAACTAAATATGGCGGAATGGCGCTATAAATACTCTGAATGAATCTAAATGTCTGCAAATTTTGTATGTCTGATAGATAAACACATGACTATCTATATTAATATCTGTATTAATAGCGCTTATTTTGAATTCAAAAACTCGTTCACTTTTACGTCGTCTTAAAGGCACAGCGTATAAAAACCATAAAAACATAAAACAGTCTGTTTAATTCTAAAGATTAGACAGAGGGCGATAAAAGGTCATAAAAATACATTTATGACTGTATAAGGACATAAACTGTGTGCTGATATTATACGTTAGCCTCAGTGAGGCAAATGGCATTTACTATTGTTTTTTTACTATCTGTTTTAAATATAAAGGGACGACCTGGTGGATTTGGTTGGGTCCTATCAATACAAAGACGATCAGCTTGGAGATGAAGATGCTTTTGCCAGAGAGCCGTATATTCTGCGGTTCAAATGTCATAAAACAGGTACAACATATCATCTAACTTCATGGGTCAAAGAATCGTTTTGATGAATTTGGGCTACAAGGAAATGCGATCTGATTTGTATTGTTTCCTTGTATTGTGTTGTGTAATAATTCCCAGTTTATGCAGTTGACAGTTAAAAACAACTAAAACATAAACGTCACCAGCTAATTTTTGTTAATCGCCGGGTTGGGCTGTGACAAATGGTGACTGTGTGGAAGCAAATTATCGTAATTATTGTGAATTGTGTTCGTGTCACGTTAGAGTTGGAAGATTTGGTGCTGATGCCCGTCCACACCAAGCCTGAGGATTCAGTGAAGGAACTTGACGAACTCTATGACGTGTTTCAAGATGTCAAGAAGAAATGGAAGACTGATGTATGCACACAAATTGATGACAATCAACTACTAAATTCAGTTGGATCACCCAAATGTAACATTTACTCACCTTTAGGCCATCCAAGATGCAGATGAAATGGTTTCTTCAGGTTCAGGTTAGGAGAAATGTAGCATTAAATAACTTGCTCACTGCAGTGAATAGGTGCCTTCAGAATAGAAGACCAAAAAGCTGATAAAAACATCACAGTAATCCACACCACTTTAGTACATTAATTTATGTCCTGAGAAGTTCAAAGCTGCATTTTTGTAAAACAAAAGCAAATCCATCTTTAAAGCATTCCACTGGAGAAAGCAATATAGATAGATGAATCTACATTAAAGGTTAAAAACATCTTAATGATATATTGTGTGGATTAGTGTTTTGTTTTTATTAACTGTTCGAACTCTCATTCTGACGGCAGCCATTATCTGAAGATCATCCATTTGTGAGTGTTTTAATGATAAATTTCTCCAAACCTGTTTCAATGAAAAAACGTAGGTACATTTTGGATGACCTAAAAGCCTTTTCTTGATTTGTGGGTGAACATAAGAATATATATACATATAAAAAGTAGTTTATGAAACAAAAACATGTGCATATCCATACAGAACATCATGATTTTGGGGGACTTCAATGCCGATGGCAATTACGTGTCTGAGGAAGAAATGAAAACAATCCGCATCAGGAGCGACGAGAACTTCCATTGGCTGATCAAGGATGATGAGGACACCACAGCTAGCACCAGAAATGACAACACCTACGACCGGTAATTAATTACACTGTAAAAACCAAATAAACACGATTTTAAATCATTCCCATTAATGTGCCATGTTCCTCCACAGGATTGTGGTATATGGAGAAGATATGCTGAAAGCTGTGGTTGCGAACTCCGCAAAACCGTTCAACTTTCAGAAGGCCTACAAGCTGACATTTGAGGATGTAAATACTTGTATATAATCACACTAAACATCAAAAACATAAGTTATTACTGTACATTTATATCTAATCTCTTCACAGGCCGTAAAAGTGAGTGACCACTATCCAGTCGAGGTGGAGCTGAAGAGAAAACGCAAGCAGCTTAAACGTAAACGCAAGGCAGATGAAGAGGAACAGGATGACTAAAAACGTGACCAAATGAAGATGAAAATTAGGACTCCGGAGATCGCAATTTACAGATGAAGAAGTTTTATGAACATTTCCGCACTTCTGGTTACACACGACTTACTTGAAATGTTTGGATATTGTACACTTGTTTTGAATGTCATATGAATGTTGCACAGTCAGTCGAAGACATTAAACATCTTAAATCAAAATTTACAGTCATTACAAACTTTATTCCTTAATGTTTTCTTTACAAGATCAATATAAAGCAACTACAAAAAAAAAAAAAAAAGAGAGAGAGAGAGAAAGAAATAAGTCGTCCTTTTATGATGCTACCATGGACACTAATCATAAGTTGGCGGTTTGAACGGCAAGCAAATATACACTAAAACACATTCACTTCTTCCCAGACTTCTTGATTCCTCCTCCAGCTGCGGAAAGAACACAAAACAATTGTTCATGAACAAATGACAAAATTGCACAGAAAAATTGCTAGCTAAAATCGGTCCTTACTTAAAGGTCCTTTTCCAGCAGCCTTGGCTTTCAACTGTTCCATTGCTTTCTGCTCCTCTTTCTGTTTTTGTTTGAAAGCCATGTCCTCCTGTAGGAAAGTAAAACATGTACAAAGCGTTCTTCTAAATGTTCATACCCCGGTCGTTTCTGTTCTCTAGTCAGTCATGTTTATGTATAAACAACAGAAACCCGGACTTACATCATCCACGTCCTTCGACTGCTTCTTGGGAGCCTTCAGGGGTTTCTTTTTACCTCCTGCGTGGATATTTTGATACCATTATAACATACATAATAAACTAAACAATAAACAGCTTTAACATAGATTACGTTAAACAAGAGAAACCCAATATCGAGTGGAACCCATTCATTTCAACGTTGTTAATATCGTCGTAAATATAAAGATTAGCAATTAAAACGATTACAATCTGTAAAAGCATCATGGTTTTATTCCGACGCGATGAAACGCTCCTGTTTAGCGTTTGCAATTTATTTCATTTTTACCTTCTCTTCCAGACATGCTTGCTGCTCAGATTATTTAGCTAACGTTAATGCTTTTTTCCGCGCTGTCAGGACCCCAGTGGTTACCCGGATGTAGTGTTCCCTTTCGAGTGCCTGATCATTTTGGCGAATCGGTTGAACTCGGTTCAGCTGATTTGATTCTTTCGAGTCGTTTAGGTCCTGGGAGATTCGATTGTGTTCGATGTCGTCTTGTTTGTGTTTCTAATATGTGGCCCTGGATCACAAAACCAATCGTAAGTAGCATGGGTATGTTTGCAGCAATAGCCAAAAATACATTGTACAGGTCAAAATGAACGAATTTTCTTTTATGGCAAAAATCTTTAGGATATTAAGTAAAGATCATGTTCCGTGAAGAACTTTTATACCATAAATATAACAAAAACATGTCTTCATCTGGACAACTTTAAAAGCGATTTTCTCAATATTTAGATTTTTTGGCACCCTCAGATTCCAGGTTTTCAAATAGTTGTATTTTGGTTCTATCCTAAACCATACATCAATGGAAAGCATATTTATTAAATATATATGTATATTTAAAAAAAATGACCCTTATGACTGGTTTTTGGTCCTCACGGACAACCTCATGGTTTAATTCCCAATCTTAAAATATCCACAGTGTGTTAATGCAAAAACAGAATCTTATTAAAGTCAAGTGACTTGCAAATGATTTGCGAATCGGTTCATTTGAATCGTTAAAAAAAAGATTCGTTTGAAAGAAGCAGCAGCTAGCGCCTGAAAGAAATACGTTCATGCCGCAGGATGACATTTCAGGAAATTGGACATATATTTAATATACTATGCAGTCTGTAAACATGAAACATTGGTGACCCTAACCAAAAACGTCACGAAACGGAGAATCGCTGGTATGAGTTTTGTTGGTTTATGTCTTGAAATGAGTTCAGTTCAAGTGTAAACATCATTTGCCGACATTCGCTGACATTAGTAGTTCATTCATTAGCTCGCAAATCAGTTCAAATGTATTTTTTAATAACAGTTTCGAGACCTATAAACTCTTATAACAACAAAATCACCGCCATACGTATTTGAAACATATTTATTTTTCTGTAATTCACTTGTGAATATCTAACATGGACAACTTTAGTTCTTGTTGTGTTGCTGACTTACTTAAAATGCGAACTGAATTCGAAAGTAGATATAAGTGAATGCCCTATTTAGTCTATATAACTTCCCTATACACGGTTTTATGCGTTCTTGTAGCCATATAAATGCAAATAAACTAGATATAGCATCTTTGGTATCATCTTGTTTTACAAATATTACTTATAAACTGATAGCACACGTACATCTCCATTTACATCTGCAAGACATCAGTGTTTGCTGATCTGTAATTCGTCTATAGGACGTTTCCTGTCAGATGTTAAATAGATGTTTATTAGATGTCTTCGAGATGTTTATGATTCAGAATGTATGTAAAACTGACATCTTACATGTTTGTACACAGCAGATGCTTTCCAGATGAAGAGATTTTTAACAGACACCTTGCAGACGTATGCGTGCTATCTTGCACCAATCATCTCATGAAGTCCATATGTTTTAGTATATTTACAGGTTGTATATTTGACGTCTGTCGACTCCACATGAGGCTCTTCAATGAGGTTCAGAGGGAACACTATATTTCCAAGCAGCTATGTCTCCACATGTCTCTACCGACACCCGGTGTCTGGTCCGGTCCAGTGGAGCCTCCACAGAGCTTATTGCACCCAGCAGCAAAGCCCGAAAGATGAGCCGAACAAGATTACATCTGTTAAAGAGCGCACAGCATCTGCGTTATCATACGCAGGAGACCTGGGAAGGCAGTGGGGACAGAGTGCGGTGAAAACCGCAACAGTGACGGTCAACTACTGGTGGGCACGCTATGAGGAGTTTGTCGGGCTTAATGAAGTCCGAGGTGCTCAATCCAAGGTCACAGAGGTAACGTATGGCAAACGAAACATAACCCTGATAGCACAGGTACATCTCAGAGACGTCTATTGGACGTCTATAGGACGTTTCCTGTCAGATGTCAAATAGACGTCTATTAGATGTTTTTAAGATGTTTATGAATTAGAATGGCTGTAAAACTGACATTTGAAAGACATCTGTCAGATGTTTGTACACAGCAGATGCTTCCCTGATCAAGTGATCTTTAACAGACATCTTGCAGACGTGCGTGTGCTATCTGGGAAAAGATACACCTTTGATTGGCTACTTTTACATCCCTTATAGCACACATAGATAATGGAGACATCTATTTGATGTCTAATTTTACATCTGCAAGACATATTAATTAGAGTGTTTGCTAATTTGCAATTCGTCTACAGGACGTTTCCTATCAGATGTCTATAAGATGTCTTTAAGATGCTTATGATTTATAATTTATGTAAAACTGACATCTTACAGAGGTCTTTTAGTTGTTTGTACACAGCAGATGCTTTCCAGATCATGTGATCTGTGCGTACGTGTGCTATTTGGGTAGTAATTGGATTAATGGTTCAGTCGGATTGAAAATCTTCACATAAATAACTTGATTGAGCTTGATCCAAATTAAATTACGATTAGATTGGAAGCGGCGGTGTAGACCTGAACTATTTCAATTAATTGGAAAAAATTAAGCATGCAAATGCTTTAATTCAGCTATCTTCTCAATCAGATTCAAAAACTCCTTTTGGATTCATTACGATTGACCAAAAATTAGTGCATATACGTTCTTGATATTGGAGTAATTTAAGTAATTTTTATAAATCCTTATAATCTGATTCATATTTTGCTAATAGGCTGAAAAGGCCTTCATGGTTGCCAGAGGAATCGTCAAAGAAGCTCATGCCAGCCTGGAGGCTCTCCAAGTTCGGCTGAAGGAAGTGAGGGACCGTTTGGACCGCGTGTCTCGTGAAGAGGCACATTACTTAGAGTTAGCAACACTGGAACATAAGTTACTGCAGGTGAGGTGGACCTAGTAAGGTACGTAGATAGATTACACAATCTCAATTTCTCTAACGTTTCTTTCATTTGCAGGAAGAACGACGTCTCAAAACGGCCTATGAGAATGCCGAAGAAGGCGAGCGAGAGAAGTTTGCGCTCTTCTCCGCTGGCGTACGAGAAAGCCACGAGAAAGAGAGGACCAGAGCTGAACGTACCAAAAACTGGTCCGTTATTGGATCGGTATTGGGCGCGGTCATCGGCGTAATGGGCTCCACTTATATAAACCGTGTACGTTTGCAGGAACTCAAGAGCTTGTTGCTGGAGGCCCAGAAGGGACCGGTGAGTCTTCAGGAAGCCATCAAGGTCCAGGCTAGCATGCACAAAACGCAACAAGACGAACTCAGCATCCTCATCGACTCACTCCGGACAACTTTGAAAGGTAGCGTAGAAGGCGTGAAAACAGTCAAACCAGCATTTGTCCCAGCAGCGGCTGCCATTGTTCATCCATCCAGTGCCTCAGAAGAAGCAATCCGAGAGATTCTCCACCACAGCCAAAGAGCCCAAGGGCTCATTGAAAGCCTCAAACCCCAGCTGGAGCAGCTGGAGGAGAACGTGGGGAAGGTTGAGACCGAGCTGCAGGGGGTCAAGACCACACTGCAGTCCCGTGCCGTGGAGAAGCCCGTCATTCGTACCCGAGACACGCAGCTCTTTGTATGCGATACAGAGACGGTCGTTGAAGGCCTCGGTCGAACTGAGAAAAGACTGGAGGCGCAGATCAACAAAACAAGTCTATACAATACAGTCCTGACATGTGCTGCCTTTGCTGTGACTGTGCCAGTTCTGTATGTATTGTTGAAAGGTACTTGAAAAGTATGCAGCAATGTGCACTTTAGGGGCCGATTAATACACTAGAGATTTAACTAAAGAGTACAGTTATTGACCATGGTTGTAAAAGATTGATTAAATATTGTCAATACTATATATTATTGTTGTGCCTACATTCTTTGTGTTCTTTTTAACTCTCTGTGCATAATTTTGAAAGAATTTATAAGAAATTCTTGAAACAAAGAAACAGCACTCATGTTTTTTCCAGAAAATGTAAAAAATGTAGTTTGTCCCTTACGAAAATTAACCATGGTTTTACTACGGTAACTATGGTTTAACTATGTTTTTTGTAGTGAACCATAGTAACCGCAAAATTAACTATGGTTTTACCATAGAACTTGCAGTAAAACCATGTTAACTACAAAGTTATCTATGGTTTTACTACAAGAACTATGGTTTTGTAGTAAAGTTTTTGAAGTAAACCACTATGGTTTTACCATAGAATTTGCAGTAAAACCATGGTAACTACAAATTTAACCATGGTTTTACTACAAGAACTATGGTTTTTGTGGTAAAGCCATAGTGACCACGGAATTAACCATGGTTTTACCTTATCATTAAGCAGTAAAACCATGGTAACTACAAAGTTTACTATGGTTTTACCATACAATTTGCAGTAAAACTATGGTAACTACAAAATTAAACAATAGCATTTGCAGTAAAACCATGGTAACTACAAAATTAATGGTTTTACTACAAGAACGCTGGTTTTTGTAATAAAACCATGGTAGCCACAGAATTAACTATGGTTTTACCATGGCATTTGCAGTAATACCATGGTAAATACTAAGTTTACCATGGCTATTTCTATACAATTTGCAGTAAAACTTTGGAAACTACAAAATTAAACAATAGCATTTGCAGTAAAATCCTGGTAACTACAAAGTTTACTATGGTTTTACCATACAATTTCCAGTAAAACTATGGAAACTACAAAATTAAACAATAGTATTTGCAGTAAAATCATGGTAACTACAAAGTTTACTATGGTTTTACCATACAATTTCCAGTAAAAATATGGTAACTACAAAATTAAACAATAGCATTTGCAGTAAGTCCATGGTAACTACAAAATTAACCATAGTTTATCTAGAATAACCATGGTTTAACTATTGTATTTGTAGTAAAACCATAGTAACTACAAAATTACCCATGATTTTACTATAGCTTTTGGAGTAAAGCCATGGTAACTACATAATTTACTATGGTTTTACTACAAGAACCATGGTTTAACTATTGTATTTGTAGTAAAAACCATAGTAATCACAAAATTATCCATGATTTTACCATAGCATCTGCAGTAAACCATGGCAACTACAAAATTAACTCTGGTTTTACCATAGCATTTGCAGAAAATCCATGGTATCTACACAATTAACCATGGTTTTACCATAGTATTTGGAGTAAAACCATGGTAACTACTAAATTAACCATGGTTTTACCACAACAACTATGGTTTTTGTAGTAAAATCACAGTAACCATGGAATTAACTGTTGTTTTACTATAGCATTTGCTGTAAAACCATGGTAACTAAAACAATAACTGTAGGTTTACTACAATAACCATGGTTTACCTATTGTTTTTTAGTAGTGAAACCATAATAACCACAAAATTAATCATGGTTTTACCATTTCATTTGCCGTAAAACCATGTTAACTACAAAGTGTTCTATTGGTTTTTACCATAGAATTTGCAGTAAACCCATGGTAACTACAAAGTTAACCATGGTTTTACTACAACAACTATGGTTTTTGAAGTAAAATCACAGTAACCATAGAATCAACTGTTGTTTTACGATAGCATTTGCTGTAAAACCATGGTAACTACAAAATTAACTGTAGTTTTACTACAATAACAATGTTTTGTTGTAAAATCAAAGTAACAAAAAAATGAACCATGGATTTTATACAGAATTGACAGTGAAACCATATAGGCTAACCACGAAATATTTCGTTTAATATTAGTTTATTCGTTTATTATATTAGTAGTTTGGCACTTATGTGACTCTAAACTGTGGATCCAACTGGTTCATTTTATTTAAGGCAAGATATGAACTTTACCTCTCTGTAGTCTATCGCCTTGTCTAGTTCTATCAATCCTAACATGTCCGTCCCTTTCCACGCGTCAAACCAATGAACGTTTAGGTCGGAATGACGCTTTTGCCACCGAACCAACCACAGTGTTGAGACGCTCTTCCTCAATACATATTCATAGCGCTTCGCGCGCTTTGTGATCACGTGCATTGATTTCGCGCGAAAAATCAGTCTTCCCGGGAAAAAGCAGTCTACAGACGTGCTGCTGTACGAGATAGACACGAGAAGATGGCGGTGAGTGTATTTGTGTATAATAACTACGTATATAAAAACAAATCGTTGTAATGTAGTTGAAATGTGTTTTAAGTTTGCAAACGCTTTGAAAAATTCATGCGAAGCGTGCATGGCTTGTCTAGTAAGAGTGTCTAGTAAAGTTAAAACGTAAGTCAATGATGTAACTTAATACAATAAACGTTATCCAATAAATATGCTTTTATGTTTACACATACGTTGTGATTTTAACTTGAAGTCTCTGTTATATATTTTTATTCTGACTTTAAGCGTCAAATCATTTCATTTATTAAAAAAGTCTTTTAAAACTATGTAAATATGACGATTTTTTGCTTTTAGTTTAAAACTGACATATGTCATATTAATATAAATGCATTAAAATACTGTATTTTGAAGAGGTTATGTCTGTCTGAAAGGCCCCACGTGGGTAAAACTAGTTTCTTTGTTGTGGTTCAACGGTTGTTACAAGTCATAACTGACCTTTCTTAAACAATATTATTGTAAAGTTTTAATGTTTAACAGACAAATCTGCTTTTTCGAAGTAAATCGATTGAGTACGTTTTGGTATTATTACCTCAGTTTATTTAGTTAAACATGTTACATCCATTTTTCACATTGACTTTTAAACTTCCTTCATAAGTTCTACTATGAAGATTTTCATTTCATACAACACTGATGTTGCTTTTCCTCCAAAACAGGATTCATCAGAGTCGCTTCACATGGCCACCAGCCCCAGTCGCGGTTCTCGGCGGGGCGACCTTACATCCAGCCCTGGCAGAGACCTTCCCCCCTTTGAGGACGAGTCCGAGGGGATTCTGGGAGACAATATTGTCGATGAAGAGGATGGAGACGGAGAAGAGCTGATTGGAGATGGGATGGAAAGGTTAGAGAGACCGTACTTCTTCATGCGACTTGGTCATTCTGGATGTAAACATAGCTAACAAGATTTGATTTCTCCCCCGACAGAGACTATCGTGTGATCCCAGAACTGGACCGTTATGAAGCGGAGGGTCTGGATGAGGATGAAGACCTCAGTGAGCTTTCTCCCGGCGCTCGGGCGGAAGCAGAAGCGGCTATGAGACGGCGTGACCGAGAACAGGGCCTTGGTATGGGCCGCATTGGACGCGGACTTCTTTACGGTGGGTGTTTCAGTCACTGAATAATAATAGTAGCGCAAGCCACTCAAGAAACATATTCTTAACCAGTGTTGTTTTATGATGCACAGACAGTGAAGATGAAGACGACAAACGGCCTACAAAGAGGCAGCGGGTTCTCGCGGAGAGGGCAGCCGACGGCGTCGCGTTAGACGGCGAGGATGAGGAGATGATCGAAAGCATTGAGAACCTGGAGGACATGAAGGGCCACACGGTCAGGGAATGGGTTTCAATGGCCGCCCCGCGACTGGAGATCTACCACCGCTTCAAGAACTTCCTGCGAACGCATGTGGACGAGCACGGACACAATGTGTTCAAAGAGCGCATTAGTGATATGTGCAAAGGTGGGTGGTGCACGGTTTTTCTGGAGGAAGTGTATTGTTTATAACAGTGATTTTTAACTTATTTTACGATCTTCACAGAAAACAAGGAGAGTTTGCTGGTGAACTATGAAGAGCTAGCGTCTAGGGAGCACGTTCTGGCTTACTTTCTGCCGGAGGCTCCTGCTGAGATGCTGAAGATCTTTGACGAAGCCGCCAAAGAGGTGGTGCTGGCCATGTACCCCAAATACGACAGAATCGCACACGAAATCCACGTCCGCATCGGCAACCTGCCATTGGTGGAAGAGCTTAGATCGCTCAGGTACGAGAAATTGCACTTCTTTTTTTTTTTTTTTTTAACGTTCTTTTAAAGAAGTCTATTCTGCTTACCAAGCCTGCATGTATTTTATTCAAAGTACAGCAAAAACAGTACAATTTTGAATTATTTTAACTATTTAAAATAGCTGTTTTCTATGGAAGCCGCTTCCGCCTCTGCGTTAAATTTTAAAAAAGGTTCTTTTTTTTCTCAGAATTGTGAGAGATAAACTCAAAATTGTGAGTTATAATGTCAGAATTGAAAGATATGAACTCTCCATTCTGAGAAATGAAGTGTGATATAAACTTGCAATTCTTTGAACATATATATATTTTTTGCGATTTTTATAACTCGCAATTGCAAGTTATCTTACAATTCTGAGAAAAAAGTCAAAATTGCGAGGTACAAAGTTTCAGTTGCAAGGAAAAAATCTCACAATTCTGACTTTATTTCTTACAGTTTTGAGTTTATATCTCGCAATTTTGACTTTACAACTTGCAGTTGTGGGTTTATATCTCACAGTTCTGAGGAAAAAACAATTGTGAGATAAAGTCACAATTGTGTGGGGGAAAAGTCAGAATTGTGAGTTTATATCTTGCAATTTTGACTTTCTGACAATTGTGAGTTTAAATCTTGTAACTGACTTTATTTCTTGTAATTGTGAGTTTATATCTCACAATTCTGATTATTTCTTACAATTGTTAGTTTATATCTAGCAATTCTGACTTTATAACTCGCAATTGTGGGTTTATATCTCACAGTTCTGAGTAAAAAAACTCAGAATTGCAAGATAAAAGTGGAATTACCTTTTGGCTTCCATAGTTTTCTATTTGAATATATTTTAAAGTGTAATTTATTCAGAAATCATTCTATTCTAATATGGTTATTTGCTGTCCAAGAAACTATTATCATCATCAATATTTAAAACGGTTAAACGGTACTTTTTTTTTTTTGTCAGGATTCTTTGAGTAATCGAAAGATCCAATGATCAGCATTTATCTGAAATATCTGAAGATTTTGATTTTTATAACATCATACACTGTACCATTCAAAAGCTTGAAGTCAGTATAATTTTTTTTTTTTTTTTTTTGGAGAGAAATTGTAGAAATTAGTTTACCATTTATTTAGCTAGGATGCTTTTAATTGATCAAAAGTGATGATAAAGACATTTATAATGTTACAAAAGATGTTCTATTTGTCATAGAAACCTGGAAAAATTCTGCTTTCAAAATAATAATGTTTCTTGAGCAGCAATTCCGCATATTAGACTGATTTCTGAAGGATCATGTGACACTGAAGACTGGAGTAACGATGCTGAAAATTCAGCTTTGAAATCACAGGAATAAATTACGTTTTAAAATGTATTCAAATCGAAAAATGGCTATTTTAAATAGTGTAAATATTTCAAAATGTAACTGTTTCTGCTGTACTTTAGATATATGCAGGCTTGGTCCGCAGACTTCTTCAAAAACATTACAAATCTTACTGTTCAAAAACTTTTGACTGGTAGTGCATATATTATTTATTTGCAATTTTATTAATTTATTTTGTTTTTACCTACAGGCAGCTTCACCTGAACCAGTTGATCCGCACCAGCGGTGTCGTGACTAGCTGCACTGGAGTTTTGCCGCAGCTTGGTATGGTGAAATACAACTGTAATAAGTGTAACTTTATCTTGGGACCCTTCTTCCAGTCCCAGAACCAGGAGGTGAAGCCAGGCTCTTGCCCCGAGTGTCAGTCGCTCGGTCCGTTTGATATCAACATGGAACAGGTGTGTGAGGAAAACATATCTGTGTGGTAGTGTAATGCTTTTGGGTGAATAGTTAAAGAAAATTGTGGATTTACCGTTTTTTACCATTTTTGAGTGATTCATCTATATTAATTTTATCCGATCCAAACTGATTTGAACAGTTGATTAATCAAACTTTAATCTGGTTTATTCAATAACAAGCAAATACATTTCCGATCAAAATGATCTTTGCTTTCTTGCTTATCTGCTTATGTAAATGTCCTCGTAACAGACCAGCTTTTGCCATTTGTTGCCATAGCAGCAGGAACCAGCTGTTTCTTTTTTTTCTTCTGATGTTAACCGAGGTTATTGCCTCTCACAGACCGTGTACCAGAACTACCAGCGTATCACCATTCAGGAGAGTCCTGGGAAAGTCGCGGCAGGCCGCCTGCCTCGCTCCAAAGACGCCATCTTGTTGGCTGACTTGGTGGACACTTGCAAACCCGGAGACGAGATTGTGAGTTAACTGACCCTAATGACTGTAATATACACCAATTCCCTTTTACTGAACTTGCACTTGAAGCTTGAAGTGGATTGATTTATTACAGACAACAGTTTGGATGAAGTTGACTCTTAATTTTAGACTTCAAAACCTCTTAAGGCGTTAAGCATGCTAATTTGTGTCTTAAAACATAAATAGAAGACTATAAATTTTATAATATTAAACATAAATTGGCAATATAGAGCAGTATTAAGATAAATATGCAAATAAAAATACCCCCTAAAATTTGAACCTGTAAATATTTCAAAAGTTATCGATATTAGCATTTTGTGTTACTTCTAACACTATTGGTGCATATTAGTAATAATAATAAAAAAAATACTCCCTTAAATGTGTATTCATAATTTGTTTTTCACTATATAACATTCAAATAATATTTCCATTTATATTTAAATATAATATGCCCTCCAAAAATGTATTTTGGCTGGAGCTCACAAGAATCTACCACAGCAACTATGATTTGTTTTATAACACTTGTCAATGTATCAAATGTTAGAAGTACAATATGTCCATCTAAATGCATATTAAAATATATTTCATTATATAATGTAAATATTTAAGTATAAATATAAATAAATATTCCCTTTCTAAACTATGAGTTTTGACGGAACTCACAGGGATCTACCACAGCACTAGATTTTTTCTATAATATTTATGTAACCGCAACTATATTTAAATTATTTAAAATTAAATATGTAAATAAAATATGCCCTGAAATTTGGACCTGGAAAAATGTAAAACTTACTTCTAAAATAAAAAAAAATACTTCTAACACTATATCACTTATATAAGTAATAGTTAAAGAAAATACACTTCCTTAAATGCGTATTAATATATTTTTTTCACTATACTACATAAAAAAAAAAAAAAAAGCGTCATATATATTCAAATAAAATATGCCCTCCAAAAATGTATTCTTGCTGGATCTCACAAGAATCTACCACAGCAACTGTGACTTTATAATCTTTATATCAAATGATATTCAATTAAAAATGTCCATCTAAATGCATATTTGCATATTTTTCCATTATGTAATGGTGTAAATAATATTTAAATATAAAGGAATATTCCCTCCCAAAAATGTATTATTTTTAATGGAGCTCACAGAAATCTATCACCACAGTTAGATCTTTTTATAATGTTTATGTAACTACAGTTATTTTAAATTAAGTTTGTATAAAGTTATAAATATTAACATTTTGTTACTTTTACCACTACAACTGTATCATTTGTTTATAAAATATTTTAAGAAAATACACTTGCCTAAATGTGCCTAAATGTGTATTATTTAGTTTTTTACCATATAACATTTCAAACAATTTTTCCGTGAATATCTTAAGATATACCCTCCAAAAATTATTTTTTGCTGGAGCAACTATGACTTTTTATAACATTTCTATCAATATATCAAATAATATTAAGGTAAAATGCCCATCTTAATGCATATTTACACTTTGCCATTATATAACATTGGAAATAATATTTAAATATAAATAAATATTCCCTCCCAAAAATGTAATGTTTTTGAGGGAGCTCGCAGGAATCTACCACCACGGCTACATCTTTTAATATTTCTATCAGGACAATTAAATTAAATAATATTCTAAGTTAAAGTACGTAATATGTCTATCTACATGTGTTCATGCATTTTATTCAAATTTATTTTGTATATAATGCTTGAATATCATTAGTAACTCTCAGCAATCTACACCAACCGCTCAAGATATTTATATCACTATAACTATTAAATAATATTCAAGTATAATACATCTCAAATATGTGTGCTTATATTTTTCAACTGTATATCATTGGAAACATATAAAACGATCTCTGGAATCGATTCTAAGCTTAGTCTTTTACAGCAGATGGCGCTGTAGGCTACTTTTTAACCACCCACTCAAATGCTCACGAAGAAGAGAGCTTGTGCATTCAACGAAGTAATTTAAGTGCTTGCGCATCGATTCAAGAGAGAATCGCAACGCATTTGGAAAAATCGCAGAACCAATCCCTAAATCTATTTATCTCGACAGACCTAATATATTTAGATAAAATATAACCTCGAAATGATTTGTTTTTGCAGGAGCTCACAGGAATCTACCACAACAACTACGACGGCTCTCTCAACATGGCCAATGGCTTCCCCGTCTTCGCCACTGTAATCCTGGCCAATCACATCGCCCGCAAGGATGAGGGCGTGGCCGTGGCGGAGCTCACCGATGAAGACATCAAAGCCATCATGGCTCTGTCCAAAGACGAGCGCATTGGCGAACGGGTGAGCGATGGACGCACATTAGCTGGAGTATGTTGACATGTCTCCAAATTAACCTTAAATTCCCTCCAACAGATTTTCGCAAGTATTGGTCCTTCCATCTACGGGCACGAGGATATCAAACGTGGTCTGGCGCTTGCTCTGTTTGGCGGCGAAGCTAAGAATCCAGGTATCCTGCTTGTTTTCCTTTCACTACTCTTAAAGGAACACTCCACTTTTTTTGTAAATAGGCTCATTCTCCAACTCCCCCCGAGTTAATAAGTTGATTTTTACCGTTTTGAAATCCATTCAGCCGTTCTCCTGTTCTGGCGATATCACTTTTAGCATAGCTTAGCATAGATCATTGAATCCTATTAGACCAATAGCATCACGTTCAAAAATGACCAACGAGTTTCCATATTTGTCCTATTTAAAACTCGACTCTTCTGTAGTTATATCGTGTGCTAAGACCGGTGGAAATGCAAAGCTTCAATTTTCTAGGCCGATAAGATTAGGAACTACACTCCCATTCCGGCGTAATAGTCAAGGAAGTTTGCTGCCGTAATAAGGCCGAAGCAGGAGCAGTAATACCACGCAGC
>NC_133367.1:1706011-1727159 GCF_049309525.1 Garra rufa
TCTACTGTAAATAAAATTGTCATCACTAAACTTGTTGTTAAATTACTTTCATAAAAGGCTGTGATTTTATTTTTCTCTTTTAAAGCAGATGTACCAAAAATCTATATTTTTACTTTCTATTTCAATACTTTTCCTAGACAAACTACTGCAGCACCTTTACATAGTAATTTGCTTTATTGAAAGGCTTTTCATCCAGCACAACAATGAAACAAGTGATAAAAGAACAGACATGTTGGTGGTGTTGTTAGGCTCTGTTAGTCCATGTTAGTTTATTTACACAAAGTTGTGGTTTGATGATCACAAGTTAACGAGACTTAAACAATCACATTAGACTAGTTTAAATAAATTCGTCCACAGATACGTTTCTAGACGTTTAAGATGTTACAGGCAGTGATGTATTTAACAAGGAATAACAACAATAAAGTCCCAGTTTAAGCATCGCAATGTAGAAATCTACCTACCGCTACCAACTGAAATCAATACTGGATGCAGATGAGGTTTGCGTTTACAGTTACATGAAGTGAAAGCCTGTCATTCTCATTTAGTCGTGGATGACCTCACGCGAAAAAAGAACATAAAACTTCTGAAACTGCATTAACAAGGTAAACACATTTATTTTAGACATAAGTTCATATATTAGACAAAGGTCTGTTAGGTTTATGAAAAAAAAAATCGTTAAACATTCTGAGATGGAGCTGAGCTGATATTTTCAGTTTCACGACCATTCGCGCATGTCTGATCATGTCTCATTAATATGCATGTATGCTCCGCCCACAGAAACCGAATATCTCAGAAACCAAAAATCTCGTAACACCTGCATACTGGGGCGGAAATAGGTTTACACAGCAATTGCGTATTTGCGGTGCAAACTACGGAAGTTGTGAGAAAGGACTATGGCGGTGACTGTTCTCGTGTTCGCTGTGCTCGCATACCTCGTGAACGGTAAGTCTTTTTTTTCTGTTTTTTTTTTTACATATTGTCTTCCTGTCAGCAATACTTATAATGATCTTATTCATTATGAACTTATTTGAATTACTTCTTTAGGTGCGTCTGATGGTGACAGTCCGTCAGTGATAGAGGGTGATTCAGTCACTCTGCACATTGATCTTAAAATAAACCAAAAAGACAAAATTAACTGGTATTTTAATGACACGCGCATCGCTCAAATCACTGGAAATCAGAGTAAGATCTGTACAGATGATGAATGTAAAGAGAGATTCGGAGACCGACTGGAACTGGATGAACACACTGGTGATCTCACCATCAGAGACATAAACACCACAGACTCTGGACATTATCAGCTAATGAGCATCAGCAAAAGAAATTTTGAAAAGACATTCATTGTTCATGTCCTCGGTGAGTCATTAATGAATGTTCAAAAACAGATTACATGTGTTTATATAATTATTACTGTTTTTATAACATATCATATTAGAACTTAAGAGTTTTTTCTGTTTACAAGTACTGAGCTAAACAGAGTAGAATGATTTTAA
Organism: Garra rufa; assembly: GCF_049309525.1. Taxonomy (NCBI): domain Eukaryota; kingdom Metazoa; phylum Chordata; class Actinopteri; order Cypriniformes; family Cyprinidae; genus Garra; species Garra rufa. The sequence continues at coordinate 1,707,505 of NC_133367.1, forward strand.
ACTGATTTGTCTATTCGTGCACTATTAGTTTTGATTTACTTTCTGTTTTTGACAGTTTCTCACCTTTTTTTAAATCATCTGTTTAAATTGCTCTAGCCTATTATTTAATACTTTTTGTTAATTTTATACATGTTCACAATATATTTTTTGTTTGTTGTTTCTGCTGATCTTGGGAAAATAATGTGCAGTTGTTGGTTTGAGTTTCAGGCGTTCCTGCTGCTGAACGAAATCAGAAAGAGAAAACAAAGTCAGTGAAGGAGGGACAATCAGTCACTTTAGATCCTGATGTAGGAGAAAACCCAAATGGTGTGAAAAGCTGGTACTTTAACAAAATTCTCAACAATGAAGTCACTGGAGATCCCATCAAGTTGTGTACAGATGATCATTGTGATGAGGGATTCAGAGACCGACTGAAGCTAAATCATCAGACTGGATCTCTGACCATCATGAAGACCAGAACCACAGACTCTGGACTTTATACACTAAATATCACCAGCCACAAGCATCATTGTCCTGGTCGCTGCACTGTCACCACTGTGAAGAACTTCCGTGTGGATGTCGTTGGTGAGCAGTTTTGGGCATTTGTAATGAAGAACTCTTATAGCCAGTTCACACCGCACCGACAGACGGCAACAGACACTTCATCAGCTTTTTGTCTGATCAGTGTGGTTAACCCTTGGCTTCTGTCAGATCAAATTTTTGCTGCTTGATCATGCTAAATCAGCTCTTGTAAGGTCGTGGAATTTCTGAGAAGTGACATCCTGTAATCTTGTGTGATTGTCCGTGTTGGTTGAGGTCTGTCAGTACGGTGTGAATTGAGTTTTATGCAGAGATGTAAAAACATAATTTTATTATTGTATCTACAAGACTTCGTATTGAAGCATCAGTGCTTTTGACATCACTGTATAAAGCTGTGTTCTGCTTTAACATCTTCAGCTCTGCACAAAAAAAAAAAAAAACTCTCAGACCTTCTGATATCTTAGTGTTCATTGTAGATTAGTCTGACATATTCACTCAAACAAATGACTGTCTGTCTTTATCTGTTCCAGGTTCAGGTCGGTCTATAGTTGTTAGGGCAGTAATAATTGGTGGTGTTCTGATGGCGGCTGTATCTGCTGTTGGTTTGATTTACTATCGCTATTGGATCTATAGAATTGGCAAGTATCACCTACAGATGCTATAGTGACCTGAAAACATTGTCTACATTGTGCAAAAATAGTGTTTATTGTGTTTGTAATTTTTTTTTTTTTTTTTTATGCAGACATGGACAAAAACATGAAAGGAGGGCTTTTGAATGGGGACAGTGTATAAGGTGAGATAATGTACTACTGTAGCAAGTCTGTGTATACTGCCCTCCAAAGGCAAAGTGCAGTAACTACGCCAACACTGAAACTGAGAAAAATGCCTTTAAAGTTTTTACACCAGCTGGTCAAACATGTTGACACTCTCGTTACTTCGAACAAATTAATTGAACCAGGAAAAAATTGAACCAGGAGACTTTGTCACAAAGTCCATTTTAAGCCTTAACTCAATTTTGACCAAATGTGTAGTTACTGCGCTTTGCCTCTGGAGGGCAGTATAGAAATCCTGTGTTTTTTTTCCCAATGAGCATATCAATGGGAAATAAACATTTCAAACAGAATCGTATTCACTAACTGATGACAGATGTGTCAATCAGTTTTAAATGATTCAGTTGATTTCTCTCTTTATCGTCCATGATTTATTATTTTCTTACAGGACAAGAAAGATGGAGGTCACGTGATCTGAGAGGATCGCAACACCAACAACAGGGATTATCTACAGCATTTTTCCCACCATGCAATTAAATAGCCAAAATGTATTTATATAGCAGGATGTTAAAATAGCTGTGTTTTTAAGCTGTAAAATTCGTTAGGAAATGCATTATATTATATACTTGTGTCAAGTATGCAGTTTTTATTCATTCAACCTGGTATCCAGGGAGTGAATATGCCCTTGTTGTTTACTTTTTTATTATAATGGTGGGTTTGCAAGGGTTTTTTTTTTTTTTTTTTTTGGATTATATGCATATGATTATGCCAAAGGAGATGACCAGGAGAATTAGCAGTCACTCATCTGTTATTCTTATGATAGTTGTATATGAATGAGAACTTGAACTAAACACTATGTTCGGATATTGCTAGAAATGTCTTTACTGTTTTAACATCAGAACAATTTTGTCAGCTGATCTTCCATATGCCTATATATATATATATGGATGTTGCTGGAATTATCCGTACTGTTACTTACACAGAAACTTTCAAATATAAAATTAATTTTATTCTCAGAGATGAACAACACTATGATATTGATAATGATGATTTCATGGGCGTCATCATATATTGATAAGACATCAAATACCTAGTCTTATATCTTTCTTTTTCCCTTTCCCTACCTTTCTTAGTTCTTCAAAACAATGTTTGTTATTCAGCTCAGAAATTTTGAAATCTTTATGGACAAAATAGGTTGGAAAACACTTCCAGAGCCCATAGACTACTGAAAAAGTGGTTGTCACTTTTGTACTACATCTGTGTTTGCTTTATAAGTATGTACTGTTTACTAATATATCAGTTTCTTTTGATGGAAAAATGTGAATAAATGGAACAATCTGTGGTGTTTTAAAATAAACATATATTATACATTGCCATTATTTGTATATATGTAAAAATAACTATTTGGTGAGCGTGCCAGCGTTAAAGTATCATTTATATTGTACTATTAGATCTATTCGTCTTTTAACTCCATTTTCATAGTTTTGCATAATTTTTTATTAGTTATTTTCCCATGTCTATATAATTTTACTGTGATTTTTAAATTTCAGTCTGAGTAATTTTAGTTCTCTTAACGCAAGTTCAATGCAAATTTAGTATATTCACTTCACTTCATTTTTATGATAGAGTTGCTGTGACATATGTTCAGTTAAATTATTGGAAAAAAAAAACTTAAATTTACTCATATGCCTGTATTTCAGTTGTAGAATAATTGTAACTTTCAGATTAATGTCTTCTACTGGGATTGTGTTTTGTCATTAGTAATTCGACCTCCATATCTTTACCATTAAAAGCTTCTGATTATATTGACTTAGTTAAGGTTAATTTACTGGTCACGTGACGCCACTGATTGCTGTAACAGTTCGTATAAACCTCAAGAAAATGTAATTCTGAAATGAAATGATGATCCTCTGTAGACACTACAATTGTGTTGAATGTGCTGGATCTTCACAGTTTGTCCACAATGTGGCGCCATATAACAAGCGGCAAAGCTGTTAAGAGTATGCGACCAGGTATGATTCATTTCAGCGAATCGCTTCGTTCGAACGGCTCGCTAGAAGAATCGATTCGAAGAACTGATTTATTTGAGCGTATTATTTCGTTCAAACTGCTGCTTATCACTACATTTCAATAACTATGTTTCAATCTAAATAGTTCGTTGATGGTACATGAAACTTGAATCAGTTTGCCAAAAGAACCAATTCAAAAGATCACTACTTACATAAATGAACAAAATAGATCCTGAAACTCTACACCAGAGCACGAAATGTCTCGAGTGTATGTAATATGCATTATTAACGAGCATTTTGTGTCGTAACATGTTTTGAGGACTACGTAATGCGCATCGCGCGGAAGATCAGCCCGCACTTCCTCATGCAGCCGCATCACATCACGGGTGTGGAAACACCTTCAACACGTCCACACTCACACTACACACGCTAGAGGAAGAGAGAGAGAGAGGGAGAAAGGGGGCGGTGAATCGTTTGCCACCCGAATATTTTCTTTCTTTTCGTCCTCTTCTCTCTCTGAATCTCTAGTTTTCCTTCCAACATGGCTGCGCTCTCAGCCTGGTTCTGGAACGAGCGCTTTTGGCTTCCGCACAATGTCACTTGGGCGGATCTCGCCGACCCAGCACCCGGGGTGGAGTACCCGAAAGCCGGCCACTTGCTCTCCGCGCTGCCGCTGGCCTTGGGGATCTTCGCAGTGCGGATCTTTTTCGAGAGGTACGATTTGTGTGTTGACTGGACGCTTTTACCATTCATTTGACCATTTATAACCATTTAACTTTGTGTGGACTCAATTGATATTTAAATATCAGTCTTTTAAACTCACACCCCATGCTTTCCCGGGTCTTCATGTTGAGCGCTAATGCATGCACGTTTCTGAACACTTAAAAGCGATGTTTTGAAGTCCACTTTGCTGGTTGAACATCATGAGAGAAATGTCAAGCCTTCAGGTTAGGAACTTTTATCTTGATGCATCTGTCAGCTGACCAGCGTAAGGCCTAGGCTCAGAAAAGAGGATTGCATTTGTTTCATTTCTTAAAAGTCTCGTTATGTCCCCCTACCTTACCTCACTCTCACTTCAAGAAAGCATGCTTTTTAGTCAAACTTCCTAGTTGAGATGAAGTGCAGGCACATGTGTGATGATCTAAAGTCACCTAATGTTGATTTTATGACTGTGATAACTCGAAAATAGTGTCAGAGATGAACACCACACCTTTAGAAGAGGCTGTGATGCATGTAAACATGTGCAGTGTCATGTCTCAAATATGCTTTGAATTCAAGCTAACTTGAGTGGTAAGGACATTTGTGTGTCAGTGTGGAAAAGCTTGGTTTTAAAGGCGTAGCTCGCTCAAACTACTCCTTTCTGTCATTGTTTACTCACCCTCATGTTTTGTGCAAACTTTTAGATATTTGGTACAATGTTCACGCTGCTCTTTTCCATACAGAGAAAGTGAATGGGCACTGCATTGTCAAGCTCTGAAAATTCTGTATGTTCTTTAAACTATATTATTATATGATTTACAACTTCTTTTACCACTTAGAGTCAAAGCAAATAAGAACATAATATTAATTTTTGGTCGAATTAGTCCGTTATCAAGCACACTACAAAATTTCACCAAAACTAAACATTTAAGAAAAGGCCAATTACTATGCAAGTTGCACCAAACACCAGGCTGTCTGTTATAACACAATTCTGTTATGCAAGAGCCAACATCACTGTTGCTGTTGGGTTTCTGCAGGAAGCGCATTCAACGTCTTGAACTAATATTTTAGATTTAGGACTAAGAATAGACCGCAGAAACATTCCAGAGCGTCCTCAGCTGGATGTTCGGTGGGCGGGATCTCGTTTGACATCTAAAACCCAGTGTTCGTGAGAAAAAGTCGGTCCATTTTGGTTACAAGCAGAACTGTGGCGCTCTGATATCTAGCATGCCACTGAATAATGGCTGTATATTAAAGTATAATGGTGTTTGAATGGCAACTCCAAGGTGTTATGTCCAAAACAATCTTTTTTTGTTAGTTTGGCTGCTTTGGGATGGGGAGTATGATAAGTATCTTGATGAACCTGTTAGGAGAAACTATACTAGCTTACTTCTTACCCATCCAGTTGAGGCAAAAGTATTTGTGGTTTTGAGATCACGCCAGTTCTGTTGAAACGGTTTAAAATTTACTTTTGACTAGTTGTGTGTCTACGTGGTTTGTGGCATGTTGCTAAAAACAGCAAGCGAAACCAGTCCACAGGAGTAGCTTAGACACATGGCATGACCAAATGTGTTGGGCTTCCTCGCTAAAGTGAGAAATATTGAAAATACTGAAAATATAAATTGAGGTGTTTATGGTTAGGTACTTTCTATTCAGTCCAGTTTTTTTTTTCAAAATACATACCTGACAGTATTGAGATACTATTGTAGGTTTTATTAGTATTTTGAGAAGGTTTTCATTGGATTGATTGACGTTGAGGGAAACCCGAAGCTTCGGTTTGTGGATAAGCAAGTCTTGGGAATCCCGCCAGACCTCATTCTTGCAGAAGAGCGTGTAAATGTTCACTGTATCTCTTGGGGAATGTTCAGTTTATGGTCCGGTTCATGGTTTATGAAGCAGATAGCGGTCGTTTGGTGTCTTGCATAAATATACTACGTTGACTTTGGGTAAACTGGGCCTCTTTTGTTGTGCTGGCCTTGGTTTCGCAGATGAGCGTTGTCAGGCACACACCCCTGTCACGTTTCGCTATGTCCTCATGTCTCGGGTCTGACCGAGCCTCTGAGGAGGCCAATTAGCCTAGTTGGTCTAGAGGGGGTTGGTCTGGTTTCAGGGGGACATCTGCAGGCAGTCACTCAGGATGGCACCAGCAGTCTTTCTCTTCATTTATTCATCAGTGGCGACTGCAGACCACAGATAGTGTTGATGTGCTTTAGCTTTGAGGAGCTACACACATCTAAGCCAGAGATGTTTTGTAAACTGAGGAAATTTTTATGATTCGTAGCAGGTTTCAGGTTCAAACTTCTTATTTCATTTTGTTGGCTTAGTTATAGGATTTTACAGAAGGGATATTGGAAGTCTCTTTTTATCACTGCATGAACTAGAAAATGGTGTAAATAGTCAGAAGGAAATACATTCTCGCAATTATGTGTTGGGTAAAAGTAGGCTAATTAATTACGACTTAATAGCATCTTCAACAATGTAATTAATTACTGTACCAGTTACTCTATGTAAAAACTGTTGCATTACGCATTGATAATTACTTTCTAAATCAACCTCAACTAGTTAAACAACACAAGGGTAGGACAATTCTGCCCTTTTAATTCTTGCAAATAAATGCTATGAAACTGCATAAATCATTCTTGAAATCAAAAGTGTTTAAAGGGAGGTTACTTTAAAAACATATTTTAACATTTAGATGTTACATTTTCAACCAATCAGTCAATCAATCAATCATATTTATTTATACAGCGCTTTTAACAATGCAGGTTGTGTCAAAGCAACTTTACAGTGTTTAATAGGACAATAGAGTCAATAGTGTCAAAAGTAAAACTTGATAGTTGACAGAATTGTCATTTTTGGGCGAACTATCCCTTTAACCTTGAGCTGCCAGATAGTTTTACTGGTCATTGAGTTGTCTTTCATCTTTTGTTGGGGTTGTGTTGACCTGATTTTGTCCTTTCTGTGGCCTTTGAAGATATGTATTGTAATTGAAATCTACAGGCGCAAATCCATAAAGTGCAAATAGATAAACACTTAAAAGTGTATTTTGGATGTTTTCCTTACACTAGTCTGAAAAACATTTTATAAAAAGCTAGGTAGCCCAAAATCTGGCTGTCTGGCCAAAAAAGAAAAAAAAAAGTTTTTGCTCTAAATGTATGCTTTTTAAAAAAATGCAGTTTATTTTTTTTTTTTTACCTTTATATTGGCCTAAACATAAACTAATTGATTTTAGATTTTGGATATCTCTTTTTATCACTGCATGAATCAGGAAATACTGTAAATACCCAGAAAAAAATGCATTTTCACCATGTTTTTAGGAGTAAAATCCCTTACTTTACTTTTTTAAGGGAAAAGTAATTAGCCACAGTAAGTAATTACTTAGTAATGTGTTACACTCAACACTGATTATATATTAACAAACCCTTCAGTAGAAACCTTGAGGATATAATGAGGAATAAAACTGTAAGTTTTGATGTATATAAGTGCTACTGAAGTGGAGGAAAAACTAAAATCTCATTTTGAGAAAACAGCCTTTGAAGATATGTGTTGTAATTGAAGTCTACAGGCGCAAATCCATAAAGTGCAAATAGATAAACACTTAAAAGTGTATTTTGGATGTTTTCCTTACACTAGTCTGAAAAACATTTTATAAAAAGCTAGGTAGCCCAAAATCTGGCTGTCTGGCCAAAAAAGAAAAAAAAAATTTTTTTGCTCTAAATGTATGCTTTTTAAAAAATGCAGTTTTTTTTTTCCTTACCGTTATATTGGCTTAAACATGAACTAATTGATTTTAGATTTTGGATATCTCTTTTTATCACTGCATGAATCAGGAAATACTGTAAATACCCAGAAAAAAATGCATTTGCACCATGTTTTTAGGAGTAAAATCCCTTACTTTACTTTTTTAAGGGAAAAGTAATTAGCCACAGTAAGTAATTACTTAGTAATGTGTTACACTCAACACTGATTATATATTAACAAACCCTTCAGTACAAACCTTGAGGATATAATGAGGAATAAAACTGTAAGTTTTGATGTATATAAGTGCTACTGAAGTGGAGGAAAAACTCATTTTGAGAAAACAGTCTTTGAAGATATGTATTGCAACTGAAATCTACAGGCGCAAATCCATAAAGTGCAAATAGATAAACACAAGTGTATGTTGGATGTTTTCCTAACACTAGTCTGAAAAACATTTTATAAAAAGCTAGGTAGCCCAAAATCTGGCTGTCTGGCCAAAAAAGAAAAAAAAAAGTTTTTGCTCTAAATGTATGCTTTTTAAAAAATGCAGTTTATTTTTTTTTTTTTTACCTTTATATTGGCTTAAACATAAACTAATTGATTTTAGATTTTGGATATCTCTTTTTATCACTGCATGAATCAGGAAATACTGTAAATACCCAGAAAAAAATGCATTTTCACCATGTTTTTAGGAGTAAAATCCCTTACTTTACTTTTTTAAGGGAAAAGTAATTAGCCACAGTAAGTAATTACTTAGTAATGCGTTACACTCAACACTGATTATATATTAACAAACCCTTCAGTAGAAACCTTGAGGATATAATGAGGAATAAAACTGTAAGTTTTGGTTTATATAAGTGCTACTGAAGTGGAGGAAAAACTAAAATCTCATTTTGAGAAAACAGCCTTTGAAGATATGTGTTGTAATTGAAATCTACAGGCGCAAATCCATAAAGTGCAAATAGATAAACACTTAAAAGTGTATTTTGGATGTTTTCCTTACACTAGTCTGAAAAACATTTTATAAAAAGCTAGGTAGCCCAAAATCTGGCTGTCTGGCCAAAAAAAGAAAAAAGTTTTTGCTCTAAATGCATGCTTTTTTTTAAAAAAATGCAGTTTATTTTATTTTTTTTTAATTTATATTGCCTTAAACAAAAACTAATTTATTTTAGATTTTGGATATCTCTTTTTATCACTGCATGAATCAGGAAATACTGTAAATACCCAGAAAAAAAATGCATTTTCACCATGTTTTTAGGAGTAAAATCCCTTACTTTACTTTTTTAAGGGAAAAGTAATTAGCCACAGTAAGTAATTACTTAGTAATGTGTTACACTCAACACTGATTATATATTAACAAACCCTTCAGTAGAAACCTTGAGGATACAATTAGGAATAAAACTGTAAGTTTTGGTGTATATAAGTGCTACTGAAGTGGAGGAAAAACTCATTTTGAGAAAACAGCCTTTGAAGATACGTGTTGTAATTGAAATCTACAGGCGCGAATCCATAAAGTGCAAATAGATAAACACTTAAAAGTGTATTTTGAATGTTTTTGTTACACTAGTCGGAAAAACATTTTATAAAAAGCTAGGTAGCCCGAAATCTGGCAGTCTGGCCAAAAAAAAAAAAAAAAGTTTTTGCTCTAAATGCATGCTTTTTTTTAAATGCAGTTTATTTTATTTTTTTAATTTATATTGCCTTAAACATAAACTAATTTATTTTAGATTTTGGATATCTCTTTTTATCACTGCATGAATCATGAAATACTGTAAACATCCAGAAAAAAAAAATACATTTTCACAATGTTTTTCGCAATAAAAATCCCTTACTTTACTTTTTTAAGGGAAAAGTAATTGACTACAGTAAGTAATTACTTAGTAATGTGTTACACTCAACACTGATTATATATTAACAAACCCTTCAGTACAAACCTTGAGGATATAATTAGGAATAAAACTGTAAGTTTTGATGTATATAAGTGCTACTGAAGTGGAGGAAAAACTCATTTTGAGAAAACAGCCTTTGAAGATATGTGTTGTAATTGAAATATACAGGTGCAAATCCATAAAGTGCAAATAGATAAACATAAGTGTATTTTGAATGTTTTCTTTACACTAGTCTGAAAAACATTTTATAAAACGCTAGGTGGCCTAAAATCTGGAAGTCTGGCAAATTAAATATATATTTTTTTCTTTAAATGTATTTTTTAATGCAATTTTACTTTTTTTTTCCATTTATATTAGCTTATTCTAAAAAAATATAAGCCATTTTTACAAGAAATATGTCATTATTTCCCAGATTTTTCACATTTTAGACACACAAATATAATATTAATATATATATATATGACATAATAAAGTATGACATTCAATTGAAGTGTGTCACTGTGCTTTTGGCACGAATTACATATGCTATTCATGTTTATTTTCCTTAATTCCCTGAGGACTCAAAACATTCACTCCACCTTCATTCATACCAGAATAATTACTCTCTCACTCTCTCTCTCTCTCTCACACACACACACTTGCACAAGGTCTCATTCACACAGTGCTTGTTTTGGGCTCATTCTCTCAAAGGAATGTGTTCAACTGTCGTGCCGATAACATCGGATCATAATGACTCCGCAGGAGTGACGCTGGCATTCACAGGGACTGCTGCTCAAGAGGTTTAGGTTCTGGAAATGTGTCATCACCTGTTTCCAGGATCCTTCCCTCTAGAGTTCAGTCTGTCACTGAATAGTTAATGCTCCAGACAGCTCTAGTACTTCGGGCCATTGGGTTTTCCTGAGTCAAACGTCGCCTTTGGTTTTAGCTTACATGCGTGGTCATAAACACACGTCAAGTTGTTTGATTGCATCATTGCATTTAATTAACAGTTCATATTTCATTGCATTTTATGTTAAGATAGCATACATGAGTTGTTTTTGAAACATTTGCAACCTTGTCTGAATTTGATGGATTTGATTTAAATTTCTGTTCTGTTTGATTTAAAGCTCCTAACTTTGGTTAGTTTGAACTAAATTCCAAAAATTACAAATTCATGCTCAGTATTTAATTTGGCATGACTTTTTTTGACAGCCACAAAATTATTATTCTTTTTTTTAACTGGCCTAAAATTTTAGTATATTAAAAAAAGACCATGGTTAAGCCCATGGTTCTAAACATGGTTTATTACTTATCTAGTATATAACACATTCATTAGTACATCAGAAATTCAAATCTCAAAACTTGGTTGTTCTTGGTTTTAATAATGTTGGGAATTTTTGGAAAATAATTGTGCTGTAAATGTACAACGTAGGTATTGGTTTTGTAAGTGTTCCGCCAATAAGTCACCTTAATTTATGAATTGTACTAAAATAACTAAATATAGTCATAAACATTTAGTACAAATCGGCTAGGGCTGGTCCGAATACCATTTTTTGAGCACCGAAGCTTCGAAGTCTTAAGTAGCAACATGGGCAAAACCAAAGAGCTGTCAAAAGACACAAAATACAAAATTGTAGACCTTCACAAAGCTGGAAAGGGCTACGAGGCAATTGCCAAGCAGCTTGGTGAAAAAAGATCAACTGTTGGAGCAATTGTCAGAAAATGGAAGAGGCTAATGATGACTGTCAATGTCCCTCGGACAGATCTCTCCTCGTGGGGTATCAATGATGCTAAGAATGGTGAAGAATCAGCCCAGAACTACACGGGAGGAGCTGGTCAATGCCGTGAAGAGAGCTGGGACCATCGTTTCCGAGGCTATTATCAGTAATACACTAAGACGTCATGGTTTAAAATCTTGCATTGCTTAAGTCAGCCCATGTCCAGGTTTGCCAGGGACCATCTGGATGATCCAGAGGAGTCATGGGAGAAAGTCCTGTGGTCAGATGAGACCAAAGTAGAACTTTTTGGGCTCAACTCCATTCGCCGTGTTTGGAGGAAGAACGATGAGTATCATCCCAATAATACCATACCTGCAGTGAAGCATGGGGCTGGAAGCATCATGCTCTGTGGGTGTTTTTCTGCACAGGGGACAGGACGACTGCACTGTATTAAGGAGAGGATGAACAGGGCCATGTATTGTGACATATTGGGCAAAAACCTCTTTCCTTCAGTCAGAGCAATAAAGATGCGTCGTGGCTGGGTCTTCCAACATGACAATGACCCAAAGCACACAGGCAGGAAAACCAAGGAGTGGCTCCGTAAGAAGCATATCAAGGTTTTAGAGTGGCCTAGCCAGTCTCCAGACCTAAATCCAATAGAAAATCTTTGGAGGGAGCTGAAACTCTGTGTTGCTCAGCGACAGCCCCGAAACCTGACAGATCTAGAGAAGATCAAGTGTGTGCAAACCTGGTGAAGAACTGCAGGAACCGTTTGACCTTCTGTAATTGTTAACAAAGGCTTCTGTACCGAATATAAAAAATTTTTTGACTCAAGTGATCAAATACTTATTTGACACAGTAATTCACAAGTAAATTGTTAAAAATCATACAATGCGATTTCCGGATTTTTATTTTCCGATTCTGTCTCTCACAGTGGAAATGCACCTATGCTGAAACTTGAAGAAACCTCCATGATTTCTAAGTAAGAGAACTTCACAGGGTCACAGGGTGATCAAATACTTATTGACCTCACTGTATATAATAATCAAATATTCGAGTCCAGCCCTAAAGTCATCAGATGTCATGTTGCACTTCATAATTAAAAAAAAAACTCTCATGAATCTTTGATTTGATTCCTTGATCCATGATGCATTACATCATTTAGCCAAAAAAAAAAAAAACTGTAATCAAATTGACCTAATTTACAATTGTCTCAAATTTCTTGTCTTCTGATGCATTTACATGTAGTAAAGAATTACTAAATCTAATCGTCCTCAGTGAATATTTATACCCATATATTTAGCTCAGTCTAAGAATTCAAGAGTGAAAACTCCCTATGAATGTGATTATTAATTAAGTTGGCTTGAGAAAGCCAATTTACTGATATTCTATTTTCTTCCTATCCAAAAATTTCTGACTGTATCTCCTCCTAGAGCTTTAACTCTACAAACTCCAAACTCAGTCCATATCTTCAGTCTGGTCTGACTCGAGTTGCTATATCTTTTCTAACTGATCGGACTTACAGTTTTCGTAAAAATGCCGATTAAGACTGGGAAAAATCCCATTGACTAACATTGACGGAATGTTCAAATGAGCCAAGACTTTTCAAACTCCAACTGTCAAAATTCAAATTTAAACTCCCAGAATCCTTTGCGACTCAGTCAAGCCCTTCTATGTACTATTTCTAATCCATTCAAACTCATCTGTCTATCTATCAAAATCATGCTAAAAACATGCTAAAATCATGCTAGTAACTTGGTAATCATGCTAAAATCATGCTAGTAACTTGGTAATCATGCTAAGATCATGCTAGTAACTTCGTAATCAATGCTAAGATCATGCTAGTAACTTGGTAATCAATGCTAAGATCATGCTAGTAACTTGGTAATCATGCTAAGATCATGCTAGTAACTTGGTAATCATGTTAAAATTATGCTAGTAACTTGGTAATCATGCTAAAATCATGCTAGTAACTTGGTAATCATGCTAAGATCATGCTAGTAACTTGGTAATCAATGCTAAAATCATGGTAGTAACTTGGTAATCATGCTAAGATCATGATAGTAACTTGGTAATTATGCTAAAATCATGCTAGTAACTTGGTAATCATGCTAAGATCATGCTAGTAACTTGGTAATCATGCTAAGATCATGCTAGTAACTTGGTAATCATGCTAAGATCATGCTAGTAACTTGGTAATCATGCTAAGATCATGCTAGTAACTTGGTAATCATGCTAAGATCATGCTAGTAACTTGGTAATCATGCTAAAATCATGCTAGTAACTTGGTAATCATGCTAAAATCATGCTAGTAACTTGTTAGTCATACTAGAATCATGCTAGGGACTTGCTAGTCATGCTAGAATCATGCTAGGGACTTGCTAGTCATGCTAGAATCATGTTAGAATCATGTTAGTGACTTGCTAGTCATGCTAGAATCATGCTAGTGACTTGCTAGTCATGCTAGAATCATGCTAGTGACTTGCTCGTCATGTTAGAATCATGCTAGTGACTTGCTAGTCATGCTAGAATCATGCTAGTCATGCTAGAATCATGCTAGGGACTTGCTAGTCATGCTAGAATCATGCTAGTGACTTGCTAGTCATGCTAGCATCATGCTAATACCATGCTAGTGACATGCTAGTCATGCAAACAACATTCTAGTGACTAAACTTAAAACTTTTTTATACTTTTTAAAACTTTTTTTTTAAACTTTTTTAAACTTCTCAAAACTTCTTTAAACTTTCTGTTCCGGCTTTCTCAAGCCAACTTAAAGTTTGTCTTGACGAACTTTTTTATCTAGTTAGAATTTAGTTTGTTGTTTTTAGTTTTATTCAAAATTCTGTTCCAAGTTGTTTCAAACCTGTCTGAATTTCTTTCAGCTGTTGAACACCAAAAAATGATATATTTTGAAGAATGTTGGCAACCAAACAGTTGACAGTAGCCATAGCATAAAAAAATACCATGGAAGTCAATGGCTGATTGGTGACCAACATTCTTCAGAATATCTTCTTTAGTGTTCAACAGATGTTAGAAACTCATACAAGTTTGGAACAACTTGACAGTTGCAAAAATTGTCATTTTTGGATGAATTTTCCCTTTAACCTTGAGCTGTCAGATAGTTTTATTGGTCAATGAGTGGTTTTTCATCTTTTGTTGTGGTTGTGTTAAACTGACTTTGTCCTTTTTGTGGTCAGTTGTCATATTCTGCTTTTACATCTGGTAAAAGCACAAAGACGGACACAGCGATCTCCACCCACGTAGGACACGCTCAGGTCATGTTTCACTTATCAGAGCCTCAAATCGAATTAGTGAGAAAATGGCAAACATTGTTAGCCCGGCTGTCTCACATGGTGAGGTTGCATGCAGTGTTGAATGCGACCTTGATACACAAACACACAACAGGCAAAATGTGAACAACTCAGAATCCCTGCTGTGACAACATCAGCGAAATCTTTGCCAGAAATGATGTGTGTGACCATAGTGATGTAATCCGTATGAATCAAGCATTCTGCTTTTGACCCTGAGCTGTTGCCACACTTCATCCTGTTTAACTTTGAATCAGAGCTTCAGCGCTGTTGCTCGTTACCGGTCAGTTTTGGGCCGTCATTGTTAGTTTCAGAAGCTCATCAAAACCTTATGATTTAATTCAAACTAGAATGGAAATACTCTACTTCCCTTTTATAGTTCATATAAAGAAGTGAAGTTCTTCCTCAGTGTTTGTTTTATTTTAAACTGATATCAAAACATTCTTAAATTTGGATGCATGCATTTGAAAAACAAAATTACTTTAGAGTCTTTTTTTTTTAAAAGTATAAAATAAGTGAGATTGTTGAAACAATTTCTTTCAGTGCAATAAGAAAAAATATAATATGAAGGGTAAGCAAATTTAAAATATGACATATGATTGCCAGATGATTGCTTACAACATAAATATTTTACTAAAACTTAGCAAAACTTAAGTTTCAGTATTAAATGTTTAGAAAATCTACTACAATAAATTCTAGCTTTGTTGAAGTAATTTCTGGGATACTAGTTTTGCCAAATACATTTAAAAAATGAGTGTTTTCTCACTGACTGATACTTTTCTTGCTCTAAGTTTAAAGAAGGCAATCCACAGACAAGTACATTTCAGTGAAAATGAAAGTTTTTTTAACAAAGAATTTATAAAGTTATAAAAATTTAGGTTTACTGTAATATAACTGTATAAAACAAAGTTTCAAAAAAATCTTAAGAAATATGTCCAAATAAGTTATGTTCCGAATTTGAAGTTGATATTTTAAAAAATGAAGCTTTTGCAAGATTTTGTTTAGGGGCTATACCAAAAATTGCCACCAGCTAAAATAATATAAGCAATGCATGTTTTCTACATTGATTTATATATGAACATAAAAATATTTTTATTTTATTACACCATTTCTACAATCACTTGATTGCACCAAATAAACAGTAAATAAAAGAAAACGGATATGTTTTGTATGTTTTACTAAATTTTAAACGTTTGCTATTAAAGTTAAGTTGCTGTTAAATTTACCAAAAATGCTGTGTTTTGCAACAAGTTTTTGTGAAAAAAAAAAAGCCACATGGTGAAACCAAAACGCCATAAATTTTTTTTTTATAAAGCATGTCACAAATGTATAAATTTGTCGAAATATTATATACTTCTACCACAAAATAACCTTCAAATATTCAATCTTGAGGCTCAGACCTTTCCAACAGTATGTAATCTGTCAAGGTTATAAAAAGTTGTAATGATAAAATATTGCAGTAAATTTTGTAATATGACACCTGACACCACCCACTAGGGGGAGGAGCCCACTTTCCAAATGCTAATTATGTTTTCCAAAGTGTTTTTCAGAGGATGAAATTGAGTTAAGCTATCAAATTAGATTTAATTTACGATAATTTACTAAAATGTCTAAGGCAATAAAAAGTGTCAAGTGCCCCGCAAGTTTAACGTAATAAATTTTACGCTTAATTTCGATGTATTTCTCTAAAAACAAAAATACCTTGTCAAGTAATTAATCGTCCTTTTCAAGTAAACCTATTTTAGTATTTTCTACAATTACTTAATTTCAACAAAAAAAAGAAGTAAACAGCTCTATTTTTCTTCATATTTTTTACTAAATTTTAAACTTTTTGCTATTAAAGTGTGTAAATTCTTTACCACCAGTTTTTGTCCAAATTTGCTGCTTTGCACAGAAAAGTTTTTCTGTGAGATTTTCAGGCGTTATACCAAAAATTTGCACCTGTTTTTTTAAATGCGTTTTCCTGTAACAAATATATAAATTTATGTCAAAATATTGTATACATCTACCACAAAAAAACTCCAAATATTCAATCACGAGGCTTTCCAAGGGTATGTCATCTTTCAAGATTATATACAGTTTTGATTATAAAATATTGCAGTGCATTTTGTAATATGACACTTGACTCCACCCACCAGGGGGAGGAGCCCACTTTACGAAATCCAATTACCTTTTCCAAAATGTTTTTTAGAGGATGAAATTTTGAGTTAAGCTTTCTAAATTTTTGATATTTTACAACGATTACTAAAATACGTGAAAGGCAATAAAAAAAGAGTGCCAAGCGTCCCGCAAGTTTAAACTTAAAGGAACACTCCACTTTTTTTGTAAATAGGCTCATTCTCCAACTCCCCCCGAGTTAATAAGTTGAGTTTTACCGTTTTGAAATCCATTCAGCCGTTCTCCTGTTCTGGAGATATCACTTTTAGCATAGCTTAGCATAAATCATTGAATCCTATTAGACCAATAGCATCGCGTTCAAAAATGACCAACGAGTTTCCATATTTGTCCTATTTAAAACTTGACTCTTCTGTGGTTATATCGTGTACTAATACTGACGGAAAATTTAAAGCTGCAATTTTCTAGGCCGATAAGATTAGGAACTACACTCCCATTCTGGCGTAATAGTCAAGGAAGTTTGCTGCCGTAACAATTTTAAATAGGACAAATATGGAAACTCGTTGGTCATTTTTGAACACGATGCTATTGGTCTAATAGGATTCAATGATCTATGCTAAACTATGCTAAAAGTGATATCGCCAGAACAGGAGAACGGCTGAATGGATTTCAAAACGGTAAAAATCAACTTAACTCGGGGGGGGGGGGAGTTGGAGAATTAGCCTATTTCCAAAAAATAAGAAAAGCATTCATGGTCTTTGTAGAAAAGTGGAGCGTTCCTTTAACGCAAAAAAAAAAAAAAAATACGTTTAAACTTAATTTCAATGCATTTCTCCAAAAACAAGAATACCTTGTCATGTAATTAATCGTCCTTCTCAACTAAATGTATTTTAGTAATAGTAATGGGAGACGAGCCTAAAGTACTGATAAAGAACACATCTTTTTGCAGTTTAAACTGAAAGTTGTGCATAAAGTTCCGGTTTTATCCAACAATAGATCACATGTGTCCAGCGACAGGCCTTCTATTGTCTCCAAGTCGGAAAAGCCCTCATCTCGCGTGGAGTCTGCTTTCTTGGAGACGACGGTTTGTGTCTTCAGACGTCCCACCAGTGCAGCCCACCGTCCTGAAACAAACCACAGACGGTCATGTGACGCAACAGGCCAAGTCCGGCTGAGGCAGCTTTAATGATTGAGATTTCTGCTGAGGCTGGCATTCGGAGATTAACTGAGATTGCATTGTTGAAAACGTCTGTTTACTGTTGAACTACCTGAGATTTTAGTGTCAATGAGCTAATGTTTAGTTCAGGCCTTACTGTCACTTTGACCTCGTTGTCATAAAGAGAATATTGCATTTGTGTCAAACAGGGAATGTCTCCATTTACACAACTTGGTTTTTGTGTCTTAGCCTTATCCGTGGTGTTCTGGTGCAATGCTAAACTGTCTGTCCTCCTTGTTTGAATTAAAACATATTGTTTGCTTTTTATAGCGAGTGTCAGATTCCACAGTTCTGCACGCGGTGTTTGTGGGACGGCGGCGCGGTTTAACGGGCCTGGAGGCATAGTTCACCCACGTGTGCCAATTCTGGGTTAATGAACTGCTCAAAACAGTCATTGTCAACACATTGCTACAGCGGCCATTGAGCATTGGGGTCATTACGGAGCGCTGTGTTTATTAAGCTGCTCTCTGGTCCGGTTTTATCGTTTGAGAGACGTGAAGTGAGTTTTATATTAAGAACTTTGACCACAACTGGAGTGTTGTTGTTTGTTTGAATGTTTTCTATGAGGAATAGTGAGTTTTTACTGGTGTCAAATATCCATTGTTGCAAAGTAGGTTGAAAATGCTTTATATAAAATTACAGTTAAAAATAAATACAAGTGTCTAGTGCATGTTTTCCACCTTGTTTTATTTATATATATATATATATATATATATATATATATATATATATATATATATATATACACTGTAAAAAAGTTTTCACCAGATTCAACTTAAAACCCTAAGTTCAGCAGCTGCCTTAAGTTTTTAAGTTAAATCAACTTAAAACTACAAGTCGTTTTAACTTATTACAATCAAAATTAGTTGATTTAACTTAACATTTTAAGGCAGCTGCTAACTTAAGTTTTTAAGTTGAAACTAGTGATTTTTTTTTAGTGTGTGTGTATATATATATATATATATAATATATATATATATATATATATATATATGCATGCATGCATGCATGTATGTATGTATGTATGTGTGTGTGTGTGTGTGTGTGTGTGTGTGTGTGTGTGTGTGTGTGTATATATATATTTATACAAGTTATCTGCAATTGGTTGGATAAATATATATAAATGAGCAATATTTACGTGTTTAATTTCACCAAATTAAACAGCACATAGAGGTAAACAGCCACTTTTCCTACATGTATGTTACTAAAAATGTGAAAAAGTGTAAACTTTTTATTGCATATTCTATAATGATGAATGAACAAGTGTTCAAAACAATATTAAATTTATAATATTATTATTTTTTTAATATTTTCTTAAATATTTGTCTTTTGCCTTTTTATTTTTGTATTTATTTTCAGAATCCATCTTTTTTTATCAAATATTCATTGTTGCACAGTAGATTCAACATGTTCAATGTAAAACAAAATGCAGTAAAATTAAATAAGTGTATTCATTTATATAGTTTTTTTATATGAATGGACACTACAATATGTATTTTCTTTCGTTAAATTTGCACAAATAAACAGTAAATAGAAGTAAACCACAATATTTCCTACATATGTTTTACTTTAATGTTTTTTCTCCTTCTTGTTTTTTTTAAGTTTGCGAAAATTACATATTTATACAAGTTATCTGCAATTGGTTGGATAAATATATATATATATATAATATATATATATATATATATATAT